>NW_026596356.1:536103-576013 GCF_907164565.1 Psammomys obesus | reverse complement strand
ACTTGCTCTGTAGACAAAGCTGGCCTTGAATTCACAGAGGCCTACCTCTGCCTTCGAGTGCCGGGATTAAAGTTGTGCACCACTGTCCAGCTCATTGTTTCTTTTTGATAGTGGGTCACAATTTTATTTTTTTTTTAAACATGTAGTCGTTCTTTAAATTTCGTAGAAAAATGTTTTGGTGACTGTCACTGAAAGACACCTTTTCACACCAGCAGCTCTAAAATTCTTTACTCTCTCATGTTGTTTGCAATGTATTTAATACTTAAGTCTTTTCTTAGCTGAAATGTATTCATCAATCTTACTACACCTGCCTTTACTCCTTTTAGTGTCTGCTAACACCTTAATTATATTTAAATTAAGGTGTTTAAATATAAATAGGTTTAAACAAAAATAGAATTGAATTTTAATACTAATGATACTTAGGAGCTAGAGTATTTCAAACAAGATATAAAATTTATCTATTTCCTTGAGATTTATTTTATTATTTCTCTCTCTTTCTGTGTGTGTGTGTCTGTGTCTGTGTGTGAGTCTGTGTGAATATGAGCACACCGCAGAGGTCAGAAGAGGGCATCATTTCTTCTGGAGTTGTAGGTGGAGGTGGTTGTGAGCCACCCAGTGTGAAATGAACTCAGGTCCTCTTTAAGAGCAGCAAGAGCTCTTAACCACTGAGCAGCTGGCTGTGCTTCCAGAGGACAAAGGTTCTATTTTCAACATTCACATTGCAGCTCACAACAGTTTGTAGCTCTAGTTCCAGGGGAGCTGATGTCCTTTTCTAGCTTTTACGAGTACCAGGCATGCATATGGTGC
Organism: Psammomys obesus; assembly: GCF_907164565.1. Lineage (NCBI taxonomy): Eukaryota > Metazoa > Chordata > Mammalia > Rodentia > Muridae > Psammomys > Psammomys obesus. Next base: position 575,206 of record NW_026596356.1, on the reverse strand, counting down.
ATATACATACATCCAGGCAAACACTCATATGTATAAAAATAAATAAATATAAAAATCTCCATCCTTCTAGACTTTTATAAACATTAATGATATCATAAAATATTAAGACATAGTATTCAATATATTTTACCTCTCAGTTCAAGTTTTCCACGTACCGTAACAGACTTTAATATATCTTTTGACAAGCCATCCAGTAATTGAGCCCACTGACTTCCTTGACTCTAACAACTTCTATTTAAATTTTAGTTCTGCTTTTCTCATGCCATATATAGAACCTGTCATCTGGAGGTGGCATATTTTGGAAATTTAAATGTCAATATTCCAAACTTTTATTATCCCTTATTCTAAAAATACTTATTGGGCACATAGCTCCTGTTCTACCAACTAGAACGTGGCAGATTCATGCCCTCATGTAGCTCAGAATGTGACAAAAAGACAAAAGTATAAGCAATCATAAAATCAGGTTGTTATCCATACACAGCATGGATATCTAACCCACCTTGGGAGTTTAGGCCTTTTGGGGGTTCTAATGTCTTTGATGATTTGGAAAGAATAAATAGGATGTTTGTCAAATAAGCCAAAGCAAGGGAACAGAGGACAGTATCCCCAGTGGCTACTTCTTGAGTCCAGGGAGAACAGAGTGTGGAAGCCAGAGAATACATGGTCACAATGGGATTTACATTGGATCTGTCAACATTCAGATACTGTCTGCCTCTAAACCAAGAAGTATGTGCAAAGATTGACATGATAATTAGGAGACAAAATCGATAGACATTGGACTAGACATTAATCAGAGAGGAAGAAACATCAACAAGAATCCTATTTTGGGGTGACGTAGCTTAGTGGGTAAGGGCACTTGGAACTAAGCCTGGTGACCTGAGTTCAATTCCTGGACATGCCTCCCCTCCCACCATGGTAGGAAAGGACTCCTTCAAGTTTCTCTTATCACCCCAACACATGTGACATTGATATGTCCTGCCTCATGCACACACACACACACTAAATGTTTAAAAAATTTTTAAAGAATTATAGCTTGACTAACGGGATTGTGAGGTCTGTCATTTAGAGACACAGGAGCAATTTGGGAGACCAGCATGATGAGACCAGGACTCCAGGACTGGATCTTAGGAACCAAAGAGATATCAAGGTAGAGATGTATAGTAGATAGTTGGGTAAGTAAGTCTATGCTTAAGAGAGCTGTCTGATTTGGAAATAAAAATTGTCAGTCAAAGCAAGAGGGGGATGGGTGAAGCTTTAAGAATGGATGTGGTTACTCAAAGAACATACACAATGAGAGAATATTACTAAACATACTGAACTTTGATCTGGAGGCATTTGTTCTAATCAATGAATATTGCCATGGATTTAGTATGAGATGACAGTAGCTTTCCCTCCCAGCTCCTCACCAGAAGGAGCCAGGTGTAGATCTTCCATCAGGAAAAGGAGCGAGCTTTTGGAGTCCTGGTGATGACTGGGGGTTGTGTTGGCTTGTGTTTGGCCATGGACCCCTCTGCTCAGCAGGTGACGAAGGTGGGTAGAGCTTACTGCGGAGTGGATGGGGCTGTGAATGGAAGGGTGATTTGGCACCACAAGCACCTCCACAAAAGCCGACTTCCCTGTTGCCATCTCTCCAGCAAGCAGCACTGGCTGTCCATTTGATAGAAGCAGGTCCACCACGTACAAGAGCTGTTCTGTCTGCAGGGCAGAAGCAGGCTTAGTGCGCAGCTCCAGACAGGACAGTAGTCAAGCCAAAAATTAGGTCTAGGGAACTTGTCTTAATGACACATTTAAAAATCAGGCTGTGTGTTCTTGTAATTGTGGAAATATCACAGTATGGGAATAGTTGGGCCTCAGGAGGACCTCAAATACTGGCTACCCTCTGGCATAGCCCCTTAAGCCTCAACCCAAACTACTTCCTCACTGTCTTCATACCTGGGAAGAGGGCTGGAAAGTACCCAGACTTCCTCTGACATGGCTGCTCAGGTACTGGCCAGAGAAGGGGACCAGTGTCCCATCTTCAAGGTTCACATGTAGATCAAACACCAAGGCTGAAGGAGGTGGCTCAGGGTAGTTGGTCAGGGAACTAATAGAATTCCTCATGAAGTTATCAAAGAGAGGCCAGTGCCTGGTCAGAGGACATGCAGGTACAAGTCAGACAGTCTGAAAAGTTCTGTCTATGACATTCACATGCTCCACCATATCCCCACTGTAATGCCCATGAGGTTTATTTCCTGCAGGCCAGTCTATCTCAGCTCTTTGTATACCATGCATCCCATTCTCATGTTACCTGGAGGGAAGGTGGGATCCAAAGCCCCAGATTACGGCAAAAAGAAAGCTGCTGATAGCCAGTAAGTGTCTCCTCTGCTTTTTATTCACATTGCCACTGTCAGACTGGGGCCTCCTTTTTGGAAATTTGAAGCTCTGGGTCACAACATTGCTGCCACTGAAGTCCTCTGTAGTGGTCACCGTGATCAGAATAGGAATCCATATAGAAAAAGAAGATGGAAGGAAAAACAAAGGTTGGCTACATTACTTTTCTTCACTTTTAGTTCCCTGCACCAACTTCACCAAGGAACCTATGCTTGTGGCTCAGATGTAACACAGTTACCCTTAAGATCCCAGCTCTCTCAAAAGCCAACCTTTTTACCTTCCTACCTTGGGTGTTTGGCTTCTCCTCCTCAAATAAGCGTAAATGGGGGTCAAGTAGAGCACGCAAGATGCGGGCCAGGCTGGTAACCTCTGCCACACCCGGGCAAGCACCCTGATGTCCATGTACCTGTAGCAGAGAACTGGCACCTATGCAAGTCAGGAATCTGAACACTGAAGGCACCAGCACTTCAGCTAAATGGTTGAGCTCGGTGATTGTCTCTTGATGCAGGTGGTATTCATGGGGCAGAGAGGCCATCAAGACATTAAGCATGCACTGCCAAGTGTGCTCCCCACAACACCAGACTAGAGCACACCTGCCTACCACTGTAGGAGACATGCCTGCTGTGTCTGCCACCTCTATCAAGAAAAAGGTTCTCAGGGGTCTTGCTATCTGCTGGCCATTTGGGAGACTCAGCTGTGGAGGGTAACTCAGGAGGCAAGTGATGGAGTCTACCCATGCAGGGTTAGGGGCCCCGTCACATACTATCCATTGCTGGATCCCTGTGAATGTCTCTGACTGCCCTTCTGAGCTCACATAATTACAATGAGGGGAGGAACACAGGAGCCTGGGAAAGATGCCATGGTGCCAGGAGGGCCCTTCTGACCACCCTAGGAATTCTTGGGAGCTGAGCGCACTGGGATACAGGTGGGCGACTTCCACAGACTCGAGCCCCTGCTTCGAGGTGTGTTCCATGGCTGCCAGCCGATTCTGAATCTTAAATAAGCTCTTCCAACAAGTACTCTTGCCACTGCCCGCGGGGCCCAGGAGCAAAATGCCAGAGGTCCGGCTCAGGGCCTGACTGAGCTGCTCCAGAGACATCAATGTGTTAGGGGTGGGAAGCAGGCCTAACTGCTGGAGTTCTTCCACCATCACTGACCTCACCAGTCTGTGGGTCATAGGCTCTGCCAGCACATTGCTGGCATTAGGGAAAATCCCACAGAGCAGCTCTCGGAGCTTTTGCAGGCGGAGCCCATCAAGAATGCTGAACAGTGGTGAATGCAACAGGGCACGCAGTAGGGCAGTCTCCTCAGGGGAAGCTAGGTTGTGGAGTTTCTGGGACTTTTCTTCCTCAGTTGCATTTAGTGTCTGTATTGTATCTTCTAGTACCTGCTTAAGCAGTGACAAGCGGCAGGGCAAGGCCCCAGACACCAGCTCCCGCTCTAGGGAGAATAATTTGGATAGGCGAGTAGCCATGCGGGAGGCATCCTGCACGCCTGCTCCCAGGAGGTTCAGCTCTGCCACTCGCTGCAGGTCAGGCCATGTCAGGGCCACGGGACGCAGCAGCAGGTGCAGATTGGCAGGCACAGTAGGACTCAGAGCAGGGAACGTCAGGAAACAGCCGTACCCCAGGTGCATGGATACACAGTGATTCTCAAAGCAGCCAGCACCGATGAACAGGGGCTTCGCAGGGTTGATGGCACTGATGTTTTTGGAAGCGTTCCGGGCTAGTGGGGCATAACAATGGTGCAGTTCATCCAGACGTTGGCCCAGGGCAGACAGCAAGCTGGGAGGTAGGTGGTGAGCATCTTCCAAGAGCAGCCAGGCTCCACCCTGAAGGGCACCATTCAAGTAATTGCTCAAACATCGGAACTCTGTCTGGGGCAAGCAGGGCATTATTACCAGCTGGCGGCCCAGCGCCCATGCCAGGTTATTCACAGTTTCTGTCTTGCCCCAACCGTAGTGGCCTAGTAGGGTACCACAGGCCACCTCCTCCAGGGCCAATAAGAGAACCAAGACTTGCTGCTCATACATCAGGGTTGGTAGAGGCCCCAATTTGGGACCCAGGTACTCATAATTGTATATGAAGGACCGGCCCAGCACATCTACCCAGCATGTAGCTGGTGACAGAGAGGGCTCAGCAGATGCAATAGTCTTAAGACACTGCAGAGGGTTTTTGAGGTTCAAGTGAGATGAACCCAGGTGATACTTAAGTTGGCGGACCCAGTGGAAGTCTGTCAGATCACTGACCTGGTTCTTCTCCAGGAGTTGTGCTATATCCCTATGAGTCATTGCCATGACCAACAGGGTACTGAATAGGCTAGTCTGGCGAACAGAAGGCCGAAGATGCTCACCCTGGGAGTGCCTCTGAGCCCGTATGAATTGAACCAGTATCTCAAGCTTATGTACATGTACGGGACTCATACGTATGCTCCTACACTTAAGCAGAGCCTCCTCCATCTCAGCCCGCCACACTATCTGCTCTGCCACCAGTATGCACTGCCATGGAAAAACTTGGATGGCATCTAGCCAGTGCTGGACATACAGGTACATGGACACCTGTCTTTGTTGAGGCATTTCCTTCAATGTTTTAAGTAGGGATGGGCCTCGAGCAAGGCGGGTGGACACACAGCTCTGCAGCAGGTTCACCATTACAAAACGCAGGCACTTCTCCAAAGAGGCTAGCCACTTAGGAAGATCTGGATGCAGAAGAAGGGGCTCCTGAAGCTTCACTTCCTCTCCACATGCCCCTAGCACAGCAATTGTCTCCACAGGAGCCTCTGTATTTGAGCTCAAATCCTGGGAATTCTTCCTTTCCTCATCAGTTTCATTGGATTTGAATCTCACGGCTTTAATGTGAGGAAAGCAGCGCTGTGCCCATGGCTGGGCATCAGAGGTCTCTAGAGGGGCAGCCAGAAGGGCCACCAGTTCACTGTCACTGAGCAAGAAGAGGCGGGGGAATTGGGCACATACTCCATAGAGGACATCCTCCAGAGCCATGATGATGGCCTCCAGCTCCACAGCTCCTGCTTTCAGGAGTTGCTGGAGATGCTGGCCTTGGAAGTAAGGGCTTCTCTTGGCATTGGGTACTATAAGTGACAGAACCTTTGGGTCCGCTACAGAGATGTGCATTAGCATCCGATACTGATCATCCATGACCTTGAAACGGGCATTCTGTGGTAAGAAAGGTGATAAGTGAGGTGTATCGGGACAGCTCCACTCTTCTATCCCTCCCCTGATACTTGGGAGCCCCTTCCCACTCTGTTCTAACTCTCTTTCCTACCAGCTCAGCAGAAGGAAACTGGATCTTCATCTCATGTAGAACTTTATTCAGAAAAATCCACTTCTGCTGGAAAGCCACCCATACCTCCAGCAGAGCACCTGTGTGAGCAGTCAGAAAAATACTTGAAAGAGATTCTAACACCTTCAGGGGTTCCAGCATCTACTGACAGAAATGTACTGCTCAGCAGAACCCAGGGACCTTATTAGAGGAAGTAAACATTCACTGGAAATAAAAACCTGGTCACACTGAACCAAGAAGAGACCGGGAAAGTCCTTCCTCTGTCCTTCACATCTTCTGTTCAATGTCCACCTGTCACCCTCTGGGCCAGTCTACATCAGGTTCTACCCATCTGCCCAGCCAGAGCCATGTACTCACCCAGGCCATACATGATATTCACCCACTCTAAAGCGGTCTTATGCAAGTCTCCTGACTTTTGGATGGCTAAGATCTTGAGTAGTGCCTGGAGACTGTTCTGGATGGCATCTTGCAGGCTGCTGTAGTCTAAGGAAGAAAAGGATGCCCTGAACCAAGTTCAGCTAAGCTGGTATCATTCTATGTGAGTCAAGGGCAGAGACTGGGCAGGAAAGAGAACATCTTGACCTTCCTGGGGAGTTAATTACCTCAATACCGTTCTATCTTCAAAGATTCCACCAGTCCATAGTGTTGATATGTTGGAGAACTGAGTTTTCCGTTTTGGTTTTTTGTTGTTGTTTTGTTTGGTTGGTTGGTTGAGGATTTTTTGTTTTTCTTTGTTTGTTTTTGAGATAAGCTTTCTCTGTGTAGCCTTGGCTGGACTCACTTTAGAGACCAGGCTGGCTTCAAACTCATAGAGATCCACTTGCCCCTACCTCCCCAAGTGCTGGGATTACAGCCGTGCACCACCACACCCCCAGCTGAGAAGTAGTATCTTAAAACAGGCGCCGTGGACAGACTCTACACCAGCTGACTTCTTCTGCTACATGTTGTCATTATTTTGTTTGTTTTTGTTTTGAGACAGGGTTTTTTCTCTGTGTATCCTTGGCTGTCCTGGCCCAAACTGGCCTTGAACTCCCAGAGATCCACTTGCCTTTGCCTCCTGAGAGCTAGGATCAAAATGCGGTGTGCCACCACTGAGGGGCTTATATTGTCATTCTTATTTAGTTCTGTAGACATTCATTAAGACATCAGAGCCTTCATCCTAGAAAGAGGGCTAATGGCGCCAAGTCCTGACTATGCACACAGCAAAAATGCCCATTCTGAGATGACTGGGACCCTGGTAGAAAAGTTGAGACCAAATGTTTTTCTCATGGTATTAGCACTTAGCTCCTTTGTGCCACTTAAAAAGAGTTTTCCCACAATTTTTTTGTGTGAGACCAGGCCTGAGTAAAGCACAGATACTACCTAGATTAACAACTGAACTGAGTGAGATTGATTTGGATAGGTGTAGGACTCTCTAAATACCTATGTTTGAAAGAAAATACTCAGTATCTTCATCTCAGAATGTCTCTAGAAAAAACAATATTGGAACAGTTTGGGTCCTCTATTTTATCCCCCTTTAAATGACCACCAAACCATGGGGAAGCTTAAAAGCCCATCTGCTGTGCTTGTCTAAAGAATATGGAACAGACTACAAATCCTTAAAGTTACCTGAGAGCTTATATGTCTTATTTCCTTTATACCTGCCCCAGACCTCAGTCAGATTCTCATTTGACCTTGAGAAGGTTGAAGAGGTTGTGGGAAGTCTTAACCTAGCTATGTCTGCCAACGTATGTTATACTTAAAAAGAAACATTCCTTGGGGATATTTTAGATGTTGAACTAGCCTTTTCATATATGTCCTTGTTCTTATTTTTCTAAGAGTCTAAAGGGGAGAGTGAATGGTTACTCATGTCACCCCTACAAGAACATAGCTTCCTGGGTTAAGATTTAAATACACAAGGTTCCATTATCTTGGCCTCATTCAGGCAAGTGATGTTACTAGTTTCACAGTGTATGGCCACCACAAAATGTATCCTTGATTACTGCACCCAGAGCTGATGCAGAAGCCTAGTACAGGGAAAGACGACACTTAGGGAGGAAAGTCAAGCACACAGCACTCTGTAAGTCGGAGCCGGAGGGGCAGTGGGACAGAAGGTAGACTGAGGACTGTGAACGTGAGTGAAACTGAAAGAGTTCACTTGGTACCTGAAGTTATACTTAGAGGTGGCCCAAGAACAAACTAGCCATGGTATGTACTCCACTAGTTTTTAAAATTACTTTAATAGCAGAGGAACCTAAGGGTAGAAAAGGAAAGTAGGATAGAACAAAGAGAAGCAGATGGGCAAAGTGTGGAACCATGGTCAAACATGAGCAAAACAATCAGCATAAAATGTGCTTCTGTCAAAAGTAGGAAGAAAATGTCTATTGTATCATAGTCTAAGTATTAACTAGAGATTAATATGTTTCAGTTAACACTTAAAATGATTAGCTCTAAATAATAAGAGATGTGAACAAGAAGTCCATGTAAAAATAGATAGAAAAGGTTTTCCAAACCAAATACTGTACATGGATAAGGATTCTATTATAATGGAAAAGCCATATCCTAGGGGTGAGTGTGGTGGCACACACCTTTAATCCTAGATTTTGGGAGGCAGAAGCAGGCAGATCTATGTGAGCTGGGAGGCCAGCCTTGTCTACATAGAGAAACTGTCTCAAAAAGAACCAGAAGAGGAGGAGGAGAAAGCCATATTATTCTACGACAGATTTGCATCAGCTATATATTTTGCCCAGAGAGACTCATAAATAGCCCAAATCCATCTACTTTTCTCATTCTCCGCTGCTACCATCCTAGTGTAGGCCATTATTGTTTTTTTTATTTGAGTTACACCATTTGTCTTCCAGCCTCTATTCTTTGCCTTTCAATCTCTGTAATGAACTAAAATCTGACTTACCACTTCCCTGTAACAAATATTCTCTATGATTTAAATGTTACTGAACAAATTCTTTTGCATGATCTGACTTCTCTAACTTCATTGTCTATTTCCTGTTCCAAGCAGTCTTTGGGTTCTAGAATCAGTAAGTTGGAAGGCCCTCTATATCATAGATATACTGACCATATAAAGTTTTGTTGCTGTGATGAATTGCCTGGCATACATAACAAGGGAGAGATTTATTTTAGTTCATAGTCTCAGAGGTCTTGCCAATCGCTGTGGGGAAGTTTACATCATGGTGGCCAGGAAACAGAAAAAATGGGAAAATGGGAAGAGCCAAAGCAAGATGTGGCTCTCAAGACACATAGCCAGTGAACCACTTCCTCAGTTAGGCCTCATCTCCTGCTTTCTAACACCCAACATTGCCATTGCATCCTGAATTCATCAGGCAATTAAACCCTTAGGATCCTATTACTTCCCAAAAGCCCATTAGATGGCCATCAAAGCCACAATACATGAGCAAGAGGGAGACATTGCATAATTCAAACCACTACTATGGTACTGACTAATGATCAAACTCCAATAGAACCTCATAAATCTCAAGCTATTCTTTAGAAGATTCCAACATTTTTGCTCCAAGTTAAATCATATGCCTGATTAAATTCAACTTAAATGAATATGTTTGAAAAACCTGTGAGTTATGTCACAATTTCAACTAAATAATATAATCTAACAATGCTGCTTCAAGCTGGGTGCAGTGGCGCACACCAGTAATCCAGGCACTCGGGAAGGCAGAAGCAGGCAGAACTGTATGAGTTTAAGGCCAGCCTGATCTAAAAAGCGAGTCCAGGACAGCCAAACCGTGTCTCAAAAAAAAAAAAAGTTGCTGTTTCTATGGGAACTGTAGAAGGCTTTGATAAAGATGAGTTCATAAAAAGTCCTTAGGAAAAAATGTTAGCAAGTAAGTGTGCACGCATACATTTAGCTAAAGTAAAAATCTCAAGTCCTAATTTCCTTCCCAGCCGATTTTTCTTTTGTATGAAGAAGGAAATTTCATATTCAGCCACTGCTGAAGGAGTTCCCTGGTAGAATTTTTAGGGTCACTTATGTATAATATCATATTACCTGTGAATAATGATACTTTGACTCCTTCCTTTCTAATTTGTATCCCATTGATCTCCTTTAGTTATCTGATTGCTCTAGCTAAAACTTCAAGTACTATGTTTAATAGATACAGAGAGAGCAGACAGCCTTGTCCTGTCCCTGATTTTAGTGGAACTGCTTTAAGTTTTTCTTCATTTAAACAACACCCTTTTCAATAGCCACAAATAATATAAAATATCTTGCTGTAATTCTAACCAAGCAAGGACTTTTGCTTACATGACAAAAACTTCAAGTCTTTGAAGAAAGAAATTGAAAAAGATAACAGAAGATGGAAAGATCTCCCATGCTCATGGATTGGTAGGATTAACATAGTAAAACTGGCCATCTTGCCAAAAGCAATCTACAGATTGAATGCAATTCCCATCAAAATTCCAACACATTTTTCTTATCAGACCTTGAAAGAACAGTTCTCAACTTCATGTGGAAAAACAAACAAACAAACAAAAAAAAAAAAAACCAGGATAGATAAAATAATCTTACACAATAAAAAAAAAAAAATCAAGTATCACCATCCCTGATATCAAGCTGCACTACAGAACATGGTACTGGCATAAAAACAGACTGGTTGATCACTGGAATCAAATCAAAGATCCAGAAGTAAACCCACACATCTATGGATACTTGACATTTTTTTAACTTTTATTAATTACACTTTATTCATTTTGTATCCCCCCATAAGCCCCTCCCTCCTCCCCCCCCGTGCCCCCCCGCCCCCCCCCCCTTTCTGCATGCATGCCCCTCCCCAAGTCCACTGATAGGGGAGCTCCTCCTCTCCTTCTTTCTGATCTTAGTCTATCAGTTCTCATCAGAAGTGGCTGCATTGTCAGGGTTCTAGGTTATCTCCACGGATAGTCCTTGGTTGGAGTATGAGTCTCTGGGAAGTTCCCTGTGTGCTACAGAGGGCCTCTGAAAGCCAGAAGAAGAAAACAGGAAACAACCTCGGAACCTGCCACAGAGGGCCTTTGAAAGCCTCTGCCGTGCAGACTGTCAAAGCAGATGCTGAGCCTGATGGCCAACTGACGGGCAGAGTGAATGGAATTTTATGTAAGAAGTGGGAAATAGTAAGAGCTGGAGAGGACAGGAACTCCACAAGGAGAGCAACAGAACAAGAAAATTTGATACTTGATTTTTAACAAAGAAGCCAAAACTGTACAGTTGGAAAAAGAAAGCTTCTTCAACAAATGATGCTGGTCTAAGTGGATATCTGCATGTAGAAGAATGTAAATAGATCCATATCTGTCACCGTGCACAAAACTCAAGTCCAAGTGGATCAAAGACCTCAACATAAAGTCAGATACACTAAATCTCATAGAAGAGAAAGTAGGAAATAGCCTTGAATGTATTGGCACGTGAAACAACTTCCTGAACACCAAAGGGGCACCAACAGCTCAGGCACTAAGATCAACATTTAAAAAATGGGAGCACATGAAACTGAAAAGCTTCTGTAAGGCAAAGGACACTGTCAAAAGGACAAAATGGCAGCCTAAAGAATGGGAAAAGATCTTCACCAATACTACATCTGACATAGGGCTGATATCCAATATAAAGAACTCAAGAAATTAAACATTACTCAACCAAATAACCCAATTTTTAAAAATGGGGTACAGAGCCAAAACAGAGAATTCTTGACAGAGGAATCTCCAGTGGCAGAGAACTTAAGGAAATGTTCACCATCCTTAGTCATCAGGGAAATACAAATAAAAATGGCTCTGAGATTCCATCTTACACCCATAAAAATGGCTAAGATCAAAAATACAAGTGATAGCTCATTCTGGTGAGGATGTGGAGTAAGGGGAACACTCCTTCACTGCTGGTGGGAGTGTAAGCTTATACAAACACTTTGCATATCGATTTGGTGGTTTCTTAGAACATTAGGAATAGTTCTACCTCAAGACCCTTGCAGGCAAATGGATGGAACTAGAAAAGATCCTCCTGATCATTCTGAAGTAACCCAGGCCCAGAAAGACAAACATCATATACACTCACTTATAAGCTGATATTAGCCATAAAGTACGGGATAACCGTACTACAATCCATAGACCCAAAGAAGCTAAGTAGCAGTGAGGGCCTGAAGGGGAGAAACTTGAGTTTCACTGAATAGTGGAAATAAAATAGACTTGGGTGTGTAGAGAGGGTGTGATCTAGTGGGGAGAGGATGGAGGGAGAGAGTAACAGGAGAGAGAACTGGAATCAGTGGGGGGGGCATCTCTGGGAGAAGCTGAAACCTAGGACAATGGAGACTTTCAGGAATCAATGAGTGTGACTCTAGCTAAGACTCCTGGCAACGCGGGATATGGAACCTGAAATGGCCATCTCCAGTAACCAGATAAGACTTCCAGTAGAGGGACTGGGTCATCAACCCATCCACAAAACCTTCGGCTCACAATTTGTCCTGCCTACAAGATGTGCAGGGGTAAAGATGGAACAGAAAGTGAGGGAATGGCCAACCACTGAGCATTTTGAAACTCATGCCGTGGGAGAGAACCCACCTCTGACACAATGACATTCTGCTGTACTTGTAGACAGGTGACCAGAATAACTGTCATCTGAGAGGCTTCACCTAGCAACTGATGGAAAATGATGTGGAGACCCACAGACAGACATTAGGTGGAGCTCAGGGAATGCTATGAAAGAGGGTGGGAAAGGAGCCAGAGAAGTCAAGGACACTACAAGAAAACCTACAGAATCAACTACTCTATACCCACAGGGGCCCACAGGGACTGAACCACCAAACAAAGAAAATACATGGGATGGGCCTACACCCTCTACACACATGTAGCAGTTGTGCAGCTTGACATGTGGACTCTAACAGCAAGAGCTCTAAGGAGCAAAAGCTGCATCTGACTGTTTCCCGCCTTTGGATCTCTCTCCCCAAAATGGGCTGCCTTGTCTAACCACAATAGAGGAAGATGTGCCTAGTCCTACTGCATGCAACCTGATTTGCCAAGGTGGGCTGATATCCATGGGAGGCCTCCCCTTTTTTTAAGGAGAAAGGGAGGACTGGAGGATGGGGGGAAGGGGAGGTGAGAGAGAGCGAGGGACTGAAAAGAGAGGAGGGAAGGAAAGCTGTGATCAGGATGTAAAGTAAATAAATAGATTAATGAAAAAATAAAATAAGCTAGGAGTTGATGATATACGCCTTTAATCCCAACACTCAGGGAGGCAGAGGCAGGAGGATCTTTGTGAGTTTGAGGTCACCCTGGTCTACAGAGTGAGTTTCAGTACAGTCACAAAAACAGTCCCTCTTTCAAAAATGATAGATGATAGATAGATAGATAGATAGATAGATAGATAGATAGATAGATAGATAGAATATAAAATGTCTCAAGTCCTATTTACCTACCTATAATGATTATATATTTAACTAATTTCTTGGATTCACTGATCTGATACCAGTTACATTGGATAAGAGAATTTCTGTACTAGCAATTCCCACATATCTTCTTGGATGTTTTTTTGTCAGCTTCAGTTCTCAACTTGACACATCTGGAAAGAGAGACTTCACCTGAGGAATTACCTCAATTTGTGGGCATGTCTGTGGGCACTTTGTTTGTTTGTTTTTGTTTTTCGAGTCAGGGTTTCTCTGTAGCCATGGCTGACCTGGAATTCCTTTTGTATACCAGGCTGGCCTTTTCTGCTTCTGCCTCCCTGAGTGCTGGGATTACAGGCATTGCACTATCGTGCTGGTTGATGTAGGACCCAGCCCACCATGAGCAGCACCATACTGAGGCAGCTGTACCTTAGCTATATATGAGAGGTAACTGAGGAAGCCAGCCGGTAGCACTCATTCTTCCGTGGTCTTCGCTTCCTTCCTGTCTCTAGATGCCTGCTTTGAGTTCTAACCTGGGTTTCCCTTGATGATACAATAATCCCTGATTGTTTCTCTGATTAGCCAAATAAACCCTTTCTTCCCCTACGTTGTAAAAGTGTTGTTCCCTACATGGCATGCTTTTCTCACCTTGCAAGTCTAACACTCTTACTTCTTCAAAAGTTAGCCTGATGCTGCTGCCTATGTGATTCTTCTCTTAATATTTCTGGTTGAGCTGGTCTTCTCTGACCTACTGTTCTCAGAATGGTGGTCTGTCATGGATTTAGATGTGTGGTATTGTCAGCTTCTCATTGGGATGTGAGATAGGGCTACATCTCTGAATCTCAGAGTGCCTTGTGTTTGGCACAAAAGAGGATCGTGAACATAATGAGAGGAAGGATAAAAGAAAGAATGGTTCTTTTGTCTTCAACAAGGTGACCAATTGACAGATCTTTGCAGATCTTTGTAAAGACCCTGATGGGCAAGACCATCACCTTCAAGTTTGAGCTCAGTGACACCTTGACACCAAAGAGATTGTCAAGTCAAGGTCCAAGACAAGGAAGGTATTCCACCTGACCAGCAGTGGCTGGTATTGCTGGTAAGCCCCTGGAGGATGGCTACACTCTACCTGGCCTCAAGATCTAGAATGAGTACACCCTGCACCAAGCGCTGTCCCTGCATGGTGGCCTCACTGAGGAATCCCTTGGTCAGCCCACCCAATACAACTGCCACAATCTGCTGCAAGTGCTATGCGTGCCTGCAACTCCGTGTAGTCAACTGTCACAAGAAGTGTAGCCATACCAACAACCTGTGCCCCAAATTAAGGTCAAATAAAATGGGAGCCCTGAGTGGCCATGGCTCAGGACCAGTAGAGTCTGCTTCTGTCAACTGGGGAAGGAAGGAAGGAAGGAAGGAAGGAAGGAAGGAAGGAAGGAAGGAAGGAAGGAAGGGGAAAAGAAAAAAGATAAAATCAGAATGGTAAAAATCCAGAGGACAGAGCATTAACAGGTGGAGAGAAATAACTACAAGGAATGTGTTTTAAGATGTATTTTATTTTACATGTATAGGTGTTTTCATGTATGCATGTGAATCTGCCTGACACCTGTGGAGGCCAGCAGAAGGCACTGGGTTCCTGTACTAGAGTTACAGATGTTTGTGAGGCACCATGTGCTGCTGGGAATTAAAACACAGTTGTTAAGTGCTCTTAACAACTGAGCCATCTCTCCAGCCCCATGAGCAATTTTTTTGGGCTGGCCAGATGGCTCAGCCAGTAAAAGGTACCTGCCACTGCCAAGCCTGGTGACTTACGTTGGATGCCCTGGAGTTATATGGTAGAAAGAGAACCAACACCAGCAGGGGCAGGTTGTCATCTGATCTCAGTATACATAACATGGCATACAAAATAATTTCCTAGTGCACCAGAAAAGGAACTTTGCTGAAGAAGCCAGCATTGAACATAGGAAAGAACTTGTGTGTAAATGCTTCCTGCAGAGATTAAAGATGGGACCTTACTACAGGACCCATATTTGACAAGAATTGGTAGATGAAAAGAGCCGTTAGCTGAAGATAGTCATGGGAGCATAAAGGCTGAGACTCACCTGAGAGGAGGAAGGTGCCACTGTCCTTGCCCACCAACTCCCACTGGGGGCTTTGGAATGCCTGTGTTTTGGAATGCTCTGAGTCTGGAGTCTTGTAGGGCACATGCAAGGTGAAGTTGAGCAGGCGCAGCTGGCGCCTCTCCCAGTACTGCTGCATTTGCTGTAGGATTTCTTGGGCATGGATTCGTTCTTTGTTAGTCTGCCAGACCTGGAAAAGGAATGTCTCAGAAACCACAACTGGCTAGGGGCTCAGGGAGGACAGCCTTGAAACTGGGAATTCAAGATTGGGTCTGAGGCAAATTTCCACCTAGAGAGAGGAAGTCTCAGAGATGAGGAGTGGGACCAGCAGGCTTCAGTGGTGAGCTGGCGGCAGCAGCAGCTGCAGACTATTAATGCTTGGTCCAGTACTGCTGCTTCCTCTGAGCAGCCTCCTGGATGGCTCCCACCGAGTAGACAATACCCTAGTCAGCCTGTGCCCTTTTGGGATCAATTAAATGCTGGCAGACATCTGTCAGTCTGTGTGTCCCGGCTTTGAGGCTGTCGTCATTTCTTCCCACAAGAGGAAGCATTTAGTTTGATGAGTCTGCACCTGCCCGTCAGATCCTCACCTGTAGATGGATGAAGACTCTTCCTACCCTCCAGGAAGGTCTTTAGTCCCAACTTCCCTCTCACCTACATGCCAGCCACTGTCCCCATAGCCCAAGGGACACTGCTAGGCCTTGACTGACTTTATTATAAGTTTTGGCTCCAACCACCTCCTTCCCTTCCTGTGGACCCACCTGATTGATTCGTTCTGCAAACTCCAGCAGTGGACAGTTGAGCAGCCGGCCAAGGGTGAGAAGTTTCAGGTTTTGGAGACCTCCCAGCCCTAACGCTGGGATAGAACAGAGTAGTCAGAACAACACCCAGCACATGGCTGAACTGCACTCATATCCCTGAGCTTATTTCTACCCTGAGCCCAGACTAGCTTGGACCACAGTGCAAGATCAGGAGTACAACCCAGAGCCAAGAACTCAGAGGCCAAGGTCCAGGGCACGACTCAAGCCCAGATCTGAGATTGCAGCCTGTGCCCAATCCCCATTGGTTGAGAGGACCCTGTATTGTAATGAGGGAGCAAAGAAATATGTTACCTCTGATTGAAAAGAGCTTAATATATGTGGGAAAGACGGGAGGAGGAGCAATGTTTCTAGCAGGAGCAGCAGGGAATTGCAACAAACACTGTTTTTTTCCTCATCCCTCTACCAAACACACCTCTCAAGAGAGCTTGGCAATTGAAGTTCTGCAGCTGGAAGTTGCTCAGCTTGGTGAGCAAGGGCAGGTAGCTTCCAAACTCCTTGAGCATGCGCATGCAGCGCTGTAGCACAGGGCTCTGCAGTCCCAAGGTTGTGCTGAGCCGCGCAGCCTCTATCAGCCAGGCTTCTATCTTCTCCCGGGCCATAGAAAGGTTGAACTGCAGAGAGGAGAGCTCATCGCCAACCTGGCGCCCTCCCACCTCCACCTGCCAATTTCTGCCCCAGGAGGAGTGTCAGCACCTTGGAAAAAGCCATGCACTTCCACTCGCTGAAGTTTTCAGAGATGATTCGGTAGAGCCGCCAGATGCGCTGTTGCTGTACTATAGGCCGGCTCCCAGAAGCGGGTGGAGTCACAGGACTCTTATCCCCTGTGGAATAGGGCTGGCTGAGACTTGGGTTGTTAGAGGAATGGGTTAGTCAAAAGCCCTTAATGAGCAAAAGTCCAGAAAAAAAGATGAGGTATGCTTATGTAAGTCCCTCAGTTCAGCAGTGGAAATGGGGCCACACAAAGAGCAATCATTTCAAAGAAAGGAGTCCTAGGGAAACACCATATTTTATTTATTAAAAAATAAAACAAACAGACAGACAACAGGGAGGGGAGAGGGATCCCTTCTATTACAGTCTCTACTTAGTCACTCAAATCCAGCCACAGTGGACTTGACGATAGCTCAGCTCTATAGCAGGCATACTACCTTTTGCCGGAGCCTTTGACCTGCAGTTCATTCTCTATAGAACTCTTGCCACAGAGTTCTCCACCACTTGCCACCACTCACAGCTTCACCACCTCCAACTCCAAGTCCTTGCCCAAACAGTACCTTCTTCATGAGGCCTATGCAGACTATCCCACAAAACAATGGTCTCCAGCCATTTGGAATTTTCAGACACTCTTGCTTGTTTTGCTACTTTTTTTTTTCTAGGTTACCTATCACTTTCTAATATGCTAATTTAGTTTATTATAATTACTAATTTATAATTATTATTCAGCATCTTTCTTCTCCAGCTGCAATATTGGGTCCATCACAGAAGGTATTTTGCCATTTGTTCATTGATGTACTTTGAGCTCAGCACATAGCAGACACTAAGCAAGTAAGTGTTGAATGAATGAATAAGTGAATAAACTCCCAGAAATTGAGGATGGTTACTAAATCATCGGGCTCTAATATACTAGATTGTTTTTACAAAAACTGGGATTAGGTGAGGAGTTGGTGACAGAAGAAATGAACATACTGTTATGCAGTTCCCTGGGCCTAGGTGGGCCTGGACCACATGGCCTAGGTCCTCTACCCTGCTTTTCCACCAATACTCCAAACTCCTAACAGAAAGGATCAAGTCTAAGGTTGACATCAGTTAGAATATGGACTGAAGGCTTCTCAGTACTCCAGAAAAAAAAAGAAAGAAAGAAAGAAAGGAAAGAAAGAAAGAAAGAAAGAAAGAAAGAAAGAAAGAAAGAAAAGAAAGTTACTGATATAGGATGTTTCTAGGGTCCCCAACTAGCCGAAAGGTCCAGTTGAGAGCTGACCCTTACAATGCATCCTCTCAAGAGAAAAGTGACTGCACAAGAGGAAAAATGCAGAAGGGAAGCAGCCTCGCTGCAGTCCTGCAGAGGAGGGCTGGGTTCAGCCCAGTCGCCCTGTCCTGCTCTCATCCTGTGGGATAGTGAAGCTGTCACCAGTCTCTTTTCTAGGTAATGTTGGCTGGAGGCAGTGGTTACCAACCACATCAAGATCTTATCTTGCCTGTTCTTATCTATGACCTGCTGCTTGAAATAGGACAACACTGACCACGGCTACACAAAGGCTAAATTTTACAGTGAGTGTACACAGAATCAGCATTTAATCCCAGCCCTATCACATTTGAATGAAACGTTCAGCTGTTGGCTTTCCGTTCCAGACTGTGAACTCCCCGTACCCAACTAATATAACACCTAGGACATACAACCAGTGAGGCTTTTGTCCTGCAATATTTGTTTGACCAGTGGAGGTATGTGATCCCTGAGGCTTGCTTAAGATCACAGAAGACACAGGACCCAGCCCTTATCTCAGTTGGGGAGTCCATCCCAGGATCAAAGAGGATAAGGTGAGGATCAGTACCAGTGAAGGTGACATAAGCATGGCATAGGCCATTGAAGTTGTCAACTGTGTGCAGGAACTGATGCTCCAAGGCAGCAAGCTGGTGCTCAGTGTTCCTCTGCTCTTGTGAAGGATCCATGAAGGGACCAGACAAGGCCTTCTCCAGCAGGCCTTCCAGCTCTCCTAATGCCGATGCAATCAGCTGCTGCAGCCTGGGCACAATGGAATTTCGCTTGCTGAGCAGGAACTCTGAAGCCTGGCTTCTCTCAAACTGAAATGTCTCCCACATATCCAGAAGCTGTAGGGCAAGCAGAGAAATGTGAGGTGTGGTTATAGAAGAGGGAGGCCAGGACAGTTGAATGAATCCTTGAATTGTTCTCTCACCGAGATGTCTAGGGTCTCATTTTCAGCGATGAAAAAGTCACAGTGGTTGCGGATGAGTTCATGAAGTGACCTGACATATTCTACTTGCTCCTCTAGCTGGCCATATTGCTCATTGGCTTCATTCAACTGCAGAGGTTACAGCATGAGATCAGCACCCCAACAACCCTCAAGAAGCAATCTCATCTTCCAGAATAGGGATCTGGAGACTCCAGACCCAGCTTCAGCCTTTAAACCATTTGAGATTAAGAGGGTTATCTAAAATCAGAATCCTTTCTGAGTCAGGTCTTAAAGGCTGTCTAGTTATTATCTCCCAGACCTGATGATAGGGCAAGATATCCCTAACTGACCAGCTTTCTCAAGGTATGAAACCACATTTCTTAAAGCGGTGGTTCTCAACCTTCCTAATACAGTTTCTAGTGTCGCAGTGACCCTCAACCATAAAATTATTTTTGTTGCTACTTTGTAACTATAATTTCACTACTGTTATGAATTATAATATAAATATCAGATATGGAGAATATCTAATCGTGACCCCTGTGAAAGGGTTGCTTGACCCCAAAGAAGTCGTGACCTACAGTTTGAGAACCACTGTCTTAAGAAAGAGTCGATCTTGTTTCTTTGGGTTTTGCTCCTAACATGAGGAAGCACAGCACTACACAACCAGGGCAAGAATCAGAAAGGACAGATGACATACGTAAGCATTGTTTAATATCCTTAAACCCCATAAAGAGCTCAACAGATATCTAAAGAAGAGTGTGCTGAGCCTTTGAGCAGGCTAGGCCCTGCATATACGAAGAAGAAAGATGAGGAACACTCACTTTTTGGGAGCATTTTGCAATGGTATGAATGTCTGAGTTGATGGCTTGGAAGACCCGCAAGAATTCCGTCAGCTCTGTCATAAGCTTATGATTACGGCTCCAGCATTCACTTTGCACCTGGTCAAGAATGCTCTTCCTTGTGTTATTTAACTTAGATTCTGATAACAAGGTAATATGGTGTTAGAGGATGTGTAGAAAATAAGTATGTAAGCATTAGTGTACAAGAGTGACTGGACAAGACAGGAAGTTTCCTCATAATATGACAAGAAAGGTAAGCACTTGAACATAAAATGAACATAAAGAGACAATCATAGGGGGTTCTTAGTGTGCTAAATCCTCTTGAGTTGCCTAGAGCCTCCAGCCCAGCATAGTGAAGGGAAGGGGGCCCTGAAAAGGCTTGAGGAGGCCTCTGCCGAGGAAAAATGAGTAAAGCTACCTTTTTCTGTTTCTTTTGTTTGTTTATTTGTTTGGTTTGGTTTTTTTTTTTTTATTTCATTAAAGGCTTTATTGGGAATGAAATTTTTTTTCCTTTTTTAATTATTTTTATTATTAGTTACATTTTGTTAACTCTGTATCCCAGCTGTATCCCGCTCCCTCATTCCCTCCCAATCCCACACTCCCTCCATCATTTCCCTGCCCCTTTCCAAGTCCACTGATTGGGGAGGACCTCCTCCCCTTTCATCTGACCCTGGTATCAGGTATCTTCAGGACTGGCTGCAAAGTCCTCCTCTGTGGCCTAGCAGGGCTGCTCCTCCCTTGGGGGGGTAGGGAGGTCAAAGAGCCTGCCATTGAGTTCATATCAGAAATAGTCCTTGTTCCCCTTACTAGGTAAACCCACTTGGATACTGAGCTACCATGGGCTGCATCTGAGCAGAGGTTCTAGGTTATATCCATACATGGTCCTTGGTTGGAGAAAAAGTCTCATATAAGACCTCTGTGCCCAGATATATTTGGTCCTTGTGGAGCTCCTGTCCTCTCCAGGTCATACTAACTCCCCCTTCTTTCATATGATTCCCTGCACTTTGCCGAAGGTTATGAAATTTGGAGGCAAATGGTGGGATCTAGAAAAGATCATTCTGAGTGAAGTATCCCAGAAGGAGAAAGACACACATGGTATATACTCACTTATATAGACCTATAAATATGATAAACATAATTGAAATCTATACACCTAAAGAAGATAAACAAGAAAGAAGACCCGGGGTAAGATCAATCTTCACTTAGAAAGACAAATGGGATGGGCATTGGACGTAGGAGAAAACAAGTAACAGGACAGAAGCCTACCACAGAGGGCCTCTGAAAGACTCTACCTAGCAGTGTATCAAAGCAGACATTAAGGTTTGGTTTTGTTTTGTTTTTCGATACAGAATCTTACTATCATGTACCACCAATGCCAGCATGAGCTTCTGCAGATTTAAGAAGAACAGTTCAAGTGAACATAGGGTTGGAAGATAATCTGCACTTAGTAATATGAACAAATTCATCATCTCAGGAAGCAGGAATAACGGTGCTGTAGAGATGTCTCAGATGGGTAAAGGTACTTGCCAGCAAGTCTGACAACCCGAGTTCAAGCCTCAGCGCCCAAATGGTGGAAGAAAAGAACTGACTGTCTTGAATGTTCTTTGACCTTCATACCAACACACTTATGCTTGTGCACACATGCACCATGACATATGAATACACACACATACACTAAATATATAAATGTAATTTTTGTGTTTTTTAAGGACTTATTTTATTATTTATACTCCATTCTGCCTGTGTGTGTGCCTGTGTACGAGAAGAGGACACTAGATCTCACTATAAATGATTGTGAGCCACCATGTGGTTGCTGGGAATTGAACTCAGGACCTTTGGAAGAGCAGCCAGTGTTCTTAACCCCTGAGCCATCTCTCCAGCCCCATAATTTTAATTTTTTATTTTTATTACTTTTAATTGTGTATTTTGTGTGTGGTGGGGGCATGTGCATGGAATTGTAGGTACCCATCTTACAAAAAACAATATACAGAGTCAATGCAATTCCCATCAAAATACCAACACAATTCTTTACAGACCTTGAAAGAAAAATTCTCAGCTTCATATGGAGAAACAAAAAAAACCCAGAATTTCCAAAATGATCTTGTACAACAGATCATCTGGAGGTATCTCCATCTCTGATATCAAGCTGTACTAGCAATACTAATAAAAACTGCATGGTATTGGCATAGAAACAGAATGGTGGATCAATGGAATCAAATAGAAGACCCAGAAATAAACCCACACACCTATGAATACTTGATTTTTGACAAAGAAGCCAAAACCATTCAATAGAAAAAAAGATAGCATCTTCAACAAATGGTGCTGGTCCAACTGGATGTCTACATGCAAAAAAATGCAAATAAATCCATATTTATCACCCTGCAAAACTAAAGTCCAAGTCTATCAAAGACCTCAACATAAAACCAGACACACTAAACCTGTTAGAAGAAAAAGGAAAGAGCCTAGAACTCATTGGCACAGGAGACAACTTCCTGTTGAACACCAAGAGCACAGGCTCTAAGTGCAAAAATCAATAAATGGGACCTCATGAAACTGAAAGGCTTCTGTAAAGCAAAGGGCACTATTATCAGAACAAAATGACAGCCTACAGACTGGGAAAGGATCTTCACCAACCCTATATCTGACAGAGGACTAATATCCAGAATATATAAAAAACTCAAGAAGTTAAACAGCAACAAATCAAGTAATCCAACTAAAAAATGGGGTACAGAGCTAAACAGAGTTCTCAATTGAGAAATAACGAATGGCATAGAAACACTTAAAGAAATGCTCAACGTCACTAGCCATTAGGGAAATGCAAATCAAAATGACCCTGAGATTTCACCTTACACCCATCAGAATAGCTAAGATCAAAAACTCAAGTGACAACACATGCTGGAGAGGTTGTGGAGAAAGGGCAACCCTACTCCATTGCTGGTGGGAATGTAAACTTGTACAACCACTTTGGAAATTAATTTGGTACTTTCTCAGACAATTAAGAATAGTGCTACCTTAAGATCCAGCTATACCACTCCTAGGCATATATCCAAAAGATGCTCAAGTACACAACAAGGACATTTGCTCAACCATGTTTATAGCAGCTTTATTCCTAACAGCCAGAACCTGGAAACAACCCAGATGTCCCTCAATGGAACAATGGACACAGAAATTGTGGTACATTTACACAATGGAATGCTACTCAGCAATTAAAAACAAGGAAATCATGAAATTTGGAGGCAAATGGTGGGAACTGGAGAAGATCATCCTGAGTGAGCTATCCCAGAAGCAGAAAGACATACATGGTATATATACTCACTTATAAGTGGATATTAGGCATATAATATAGGATAATCATACTAAACTCTGTATACCTAAAGAAGCTAAGCAAGAAGGAGGACCCTGGAGAAGATGCTCAGTCTTCATTCAGAAAGGCAGATCGGATAGATATCGGAAGAAAGTGAAAATAAGGAACAAGACAGGAGCCTACCACAGAGGGCCTCTGAAAGACTCTACCCAGCAGGATATTAAAGTGGATGCCGGGACTCATAGCCAAACTTTGGGCAGAGTGCAGGGAATCTTATGAAGGAAAGAAGGGGGAGATAGAAAGAATTGGAGGGGACAAGAGCTCCACAAGGAGAGCAACAGAACCAAAAAATATGAGCCCAGGGGTCTTTTCTGAGACTGAAACTCCAACCAAGGACCATTCATGGAGATAACCTAGAACCCCTGCACAGAGGTAGCCCATGGCAGTTCAGTATCCAAGTGGGTTCCATAGTAATGGGAAGAGGAACTGCCTCTGACATAAACTGATTGGCCTGCTCTTTGATCACCTCCCCCTGAGTGGGGAGCAGCCTTACCAGGCCACAGAAGATGACAGTACACTCCTGATGAGATCTGATAGACTAGGATCAGAAGGAAGGGGAGGAGAACCTCCCCTATCAGTGGACTTGGGGAGGGGCATGCATGAAGAAGGGGGAGGGAAAGTGGAATTAGGAGGGGAGGAGGGAGAGGTCTGTGGGGGGATACAAAGTGAATAAAGTGTAATTATTAAAAGTTAAAAAAAAATAAGGTAGACAAAAAAAATAATAAATGTTTCCATCATTTCCTAACTGTGTAATTTTTCTATTACACTTAAATAGTAAAATTATGTGTGTACTATTGAATTGTTTTAAAACAAATTTCTTTATTATTGGTTCCTGTATGTGTTTGAGTGCCTACATTATGTGCTGATAAACCCACAACTCTGTAAAAAATATTGAGTAAAAGATTAAGCAAATGGAATGATCAGAATTCACAAATCTCTAGAGTTATAAGAGAATAACTTCAGAGGGAGTTGAAAAAAATTATAAAAACATGAAAAAAAAAAAAAAAGAATTCTGAACGGACCAAATATTCAAAATACTGAACTGGGCCAGAGCAGCTGCTTTAGATGAGAAGAGCCCTCATTAACTAGGAAGAATGTGCTTTTGTAACTGTCCAGAGAGGTTACTACTGGAGAGTGAGGCAACCACAGAGAGAGTAACTTTTCACACATGTAGATGGTGGAAGGAATTTGAGCACTGTTACATTCAAGAAAGGGGCACCCTAGACTCCCCAGACTCCATGAAAAAAACCCAGGCTCAGCCTAAGCTTCTTAGTCATATTTGGTCTGACCTTTCTTTACAAGAATAGAAATGTTTTTTCTTCTTCTTTTTTATTTTAATTTTATGCCTGATTTTTCAAGACAAAGTTTCTCTGTGTAACAGAGCCCTGACTGTCCTGGATTCATTTTGGCTGGCCTTAAACTCACAGAGATCCACCTGCCTCTGCTGCGATTACAGGCATACACTGCCATGACAGCCAAGAATAGAACTGTTTTCATGAACTGGAACATGGTTCCTAATGAATACAGGGAATGAAGGATGTAAAGCAGAGGCTGTCCTTGTAACCATACCTTTGATGGCAAAGAGAAGGGGTTTGGAAGCTTGAGCTTTGGGAGGCCTGAACCAAAGGTCCCTGAAGGATATTCTAGTCCCAAGGTAACTTGTATGCATGAATGGAAGGAAGAAAGGAGGGAAGGAAAGAAGAAAGGAAGGAAGGAAGGATGGAAGGAAGGAAGACATAGGAAAGACAAGAACACTTACCCAGCTGTGCTTGAACATCGTGGACACTCAGGAGCAGCAGCTTGCCATTTGTCAGCAACTGGAGAGGCATCTTGGAGACACGTTCCTGCCAGTCTTTCAGCTGGCATATCAGTACTACATAGTCCTTGATGGGAGATCCTCTCAGGTCCTCCAGCTTCTGATGGTTCCAGGCTTTCAGAAACTCCTTGATGCCTTCTACCCACTGTTGTTCACTGCAGAATTCCCTCACCTCCTGCAGCATGTCCTAAGGACAAATAAGGTGTAACAGAGATGGGTAGCTGAAATGGAAGCTGGCAGCCAACAGCACACTCCTCCAGTTCTGCTCTCACCTCCAGGAACGCCTTTTGCACAGCCAGTGCTTGTTGGATTGAAGCATTGTTGTCCAAGTCCTTCTGCACATGACTGTAACTGGGGTGCAGATACTGACCCCGTAGCCGGTGCCCTCGGACTTCTAGGACATCAGTAATTGCATGAGACTTCCATGTCCACACAAATCCTACGTTCGGGCCACAGAAGAGGTGAACAGCATCGCTGGGCTTTCCATGGAACTTGGGCATCAGGAATTGAGCATTTGAGTCCTGGTCCTTATCGTCTAGTGGAGCACATAATAGTCCATGAGCACCCTTCAGAGCCCTACACAACCTTTCTCTGTGAATGCACACACTTATCACATATCATGATTCTGTACCCTGCTTATGAGCAAGTCTATACGTACATCCTCAACATCAATTAACATAGTACAGCAAATCCATAAGAGGAGTGGATCAGACAGAACGCACATGTTGAGAATAGAATGTGTCTAGTGTAAGCAGAAAGGGAAATTATTACAATTTATTAAGTAGGTTTCAGAATAATTAGGAGATCTGAAAAGCTGCAGGCTGACTGTCTGGAATCTGGCCTGTTGGCAAGTTGGAGTCATTACCACATCACCACACATGGGCTATAACCTGCCTTTCCTCCAACTTAATTCTGAATTGAAAACTCAGATGAATTTAATTGGTGGATCCTATATCACATGCTGTCCAGCTGCAAGGGCACTGGCAAGTGCACTTAAGAGTGGTCTAGCCTCTACGTCACAGAGAAGAGGGAGGCACAGAGGCATATTGGTTGACGATGCCAGTTCCCAATATCCACCTTAAGGAATTATGCTTAGACTGGGGTTCTCCCCATAACATTTTAGGAACTGGTTAATTGCCAGTGTCAGTATTTTTAGTGAAAAAGCCTATCAGCAGGAACAGCTGAGAGCTCACATCTCAAAAACACAAGCAGGAGGCAGAGAACACACTGGGAAGGGTAGGAAACTTCTGAAGCCTCAAATCGTGTCCCTGCGACACTCCTTCAACAAGGTCACTGTTGCAGGGTATTTGATCACACTGTGAATCCTGAGATTGTGTTGTTTACTTAAAAACAAACAAACAAACTTGGTTTTAGTTGTGTTGTGGCTCAGCCTTAGCACACACCTTTAATCCAAGAGCTTTCTGCTTAAATATTGTAAACAGGATTAAATAAAGTCAACTGTAGGTCAAGAGGCAGAGCAAGCAACCAGTTGACAGGAAGTGAACATAGGAAAAAACAGAAAGTGAGAGAAAGTCAAGAGGATGGATAGAGAGGCACACAGGAAGTAGAAGGGAAGGACTTTTAGTTTGAAGGGGATATAGTTTGAGGATTCCTTCTGGGACATCAGCCAAGTGGGAAGGTCAGCTGGGTGCTTCTCTACCTCTCTGAGCTGAAAGCTTTCACCCCAGCATCTGGCTCCCGAGTCTTCGAATTTGAATAACTGATCAATTATTCAATTATTAATGAAATTGAATAATTGAGATTTTGGTAAAAGCATCCGCACACTCCTTCCCAAATAGTTCTGCCAGCAGAGAAGCAAGTATTCAAGCATATGAGCCTATAGGAGCCATTCTTCTTCAAACCACCATGAGGTCTACATTCAAACAATACCTAAGATCCAACTAATTCTCCTCATATCTACCATCACTAGACCAATTTCACCAAAGCTAAGTCACCATTGTCTTTCACTGCCATTACAGAGGCAGGCAAGCATGGGGGTAGCTGAGAAGCATGAGCTTTGCTTGGCTTGCACTGCACACCGGCTCCATCGAAACAACCTGGGACCCCAACTGCACGGTTATAGTTGAAGCATAGACTCCACTTCAAACAATGGAATGGGTTATTACCCTTAGCAACCCTCTTGGTAGCTCCCCTTTTGTGGTTAGTTTCCATTCAAGCTTGTTGCAGAATCTATCTAGGAAGCAGAGAGGCAGGGGCCAGTTCTGCATGAACCAGTCTTGGTTCTGAGTGAACTTTTAGAGTAAATTCTCTATTTACCATTTATGCCTGTGCGTAATTGGCATGCTTATATGGTTAAAATCAGATGCATCATGGGAAAAAATATGACAGCAAAGTTAAGTTTACATAACCCAACCCTATTGGTTTAAACAAAGAATTAACCACACTAGCCACTTAGCATAACTCCTCCTCCCCCCCCTCCTCCTCCTTCTCAGACCCCACAAAAGGAAGCCACATGTGCTTGTCACTCTAGCCCAGGTGGCCTGCTGCTCCCTTGCAGCGTTTCCTGCACTGACTCTATAACTTCTGGCTGCTTTGCTGTTTGTGTGTGCTCTTTCAATTCTTTCAATGACATCCAAGAATGTGCAAATTCCTTGGCCAGACAGCAACCCAAGAGAACATTACTACAATATTCTTCTAGCCTTTTCTTGCTTTGGCTCTTGCCTACAATACCTGATAGCTTCTTCCATATAGAAACAATAACAATTTTAACATCAGAAGGGATTCTGAGATGATGGTAGTATAAGCCATTTTGAAATCACCACAAATCCTCACGTGAAAATGACAAAGCAATTAGAAACCTAGGATGAGTAATATTTTTAACAACTAGGAAAAAAGCCTAAGTCCCAAGATCAGTGAGTGGGCCAAGCCACTCATAGCCTCAAGATACCAGCATTTATGAGTATGTAAGACACCAATACTTTTTGTCACTTAACTTAATCTAATATTATTTTTTGAAAACATGTGCCCAACAAATGTGATCTATATGTATCTATCTATATAAAATACAGATTTCTTTTCCAGAACCTTTTCCTTCTTGTGAATGATCCCCTAAAATTAACTTCAGCTTTTATTCTTCTTCATGAAGATATACCATTTGGGTGGAAACTTAAAAGGTATCTAATACTTCTAGTGATTTTTTTTTATAACAGCATTAATACCCTGAAGAAAGGCAATGTCAAGATGAATTTTCTTTCTGATGATTAACAAAGCCAAGGATTAGGGCTGGAGAGATGGTTCAGTGGTTAAGAGCACTGGCTCTTCTTCCAGAGGACCCAGGTTCTATTCCCAGCACCCACACGGCAGCTCTGTAAACAACTGTCTATAAACTCCAGCTTCAAGAGATGCAACACCCTCTACATGCAGACAAAACACCTATGCACATAAAATAAGAATAAATAAATCATTCTTAAAGTTTTTTAAATTGAGGATTAATATCTCAAAACCTTGATGAATTGTCCTATCAGAAATAACATAGCCACATGAGCTAAAGCAGATGTTGAGCAAGCAGAGCTCATGAGACAAGCACACACTGGTTTAGCAATAAAAGTCAACAGCAAATAAAATGCAAGTGTGACACTGAAGAATACCTGGACTCTGAAGTGAACCAGGGGGCAGACAATGTATCTGCACACCCTCCCATCACACTTATTTACGAAAGTGCAGGAATTATTGAGCATGTGCACATACTGAGCACATGAATTAGTGACCACAGCTCCCTCCAGACTCTTCTAGTTCCTAAGAAGCATGTACAGTACCCAGGTTAGAGCTGCCCCATGGCATCCAAGGTCTGGCCTGTACTGCCTGAGCCTCTTGTCCACTTTCCATGCCTTTTGCACTCTACACGTGCCCCTTCCCTCCATTCAGATTTCCTGTCTCGGTCCCTTTAAGTACCTTCAAAGAACAGGTGATCTCTGGAGGTCTTCTGGTCTTTAGATTTCACTACCTTCATGTCAGGAGACAGAGAAGGAACAGAAATAGAAAAACAATGAGATTCTAAGCAGGCTGAGAACTTCGGATTCCATAGAGAAGAGGAGTGGGAATTTCCAGAGCCCATCCCCTGCCCAATTCAGAAACCTTTAAGGCAGAGGTCTTGATAGAATGCAGGCTCTTAGTGAGACTCTGGATTATAGTTTCAACACAGGGCACAGGAGACAAATGGCCATTGTCATCAAAAGCAAGCTGTGCTAAGAGAAAGGGGTTTTTCCTTGGGGCCTGCAAAAGAAGGATCAGGAGAGGTTGCAAGCCAGATGAAAGTGCACCTCCCCAGGTAGTCTAGCTCTTGATTGCCTTCCCACCTCACCCACCACCTCACCTGAAAAGTGGTGGCTACAAAGGAAGTTATTTCTTCTTCTAAAATGGAAACAAGGTTCTGACAAATCATGTAGTCAATCAGGCGGGCAAACTTTCCCAGCTTCAGCAACCATGTTTCTGCCTGCTTCTGCTTCTTCTCCAGCTGCCTGCACAGCAGCCTGTGAAGGTATATGGAGCCTTGGCCTTTCCTGATCCTGTTCCAGTTTTGCAGTCGCTCCTGTATACCCTGTTGCATTTGGTATGTGTCTTCATGAATCTTTCAGGGTAGAAGAAAGAAAACTCACTGGAAATAGAAGGATGGGAAGTAAAGCAGCTACTCACTGGTCCCTGCAAACAGTGAGATATTAGTGTCTGTAACCTAGAACTTAGATATGTTTGTGGAATACTCCTTTTTAGTAGAGACTGACTCCATACACTTTTAAATGACTTGAGAAGACACAAAATAGAGGACTTACATTCAGAAGGCACATGTTAATGTGATAGGCTAGGCCTATCATGGAAAGGCCACAAGATAAGGCAGCCCACCCTGGTGGCACATTTTCAAGATGTTTCTTGCCAACATTTTCAAGATGTGGGCAAGAAAATCAGGAGCTAAAGGTCACCCTGTGTTATAATGAGATCATGCCTCAAAACAAACAAATGAGCAAATATATAAACAAACCCTGGGATGGAACCCAATTAGAAAAAGTTGAGTATAGGAACATAGGAAGTATCACAAGAGTAGATAAAGATTGCATGACCAACCCAGCAATGATTGCAGATTTGGACTCTAACCATCAGGACTGGAGTAATGGAGCCTGCTGAGACACATAGTGTCACCTTATGCTCTATTACAAACTATCTATTGACACTGACATAGACTTCATTGAAGAAAGTTGGTGTGAGGGATCTCTTTATGGGTTCTTCTCAGTCTAGGAAGATTTTAAACTGACAAAGGCTGAGAGTTTTCAAGTTTCTACGTTTGTCCAGTTGAGGAACCTAAGAGAGAAGGCCATGTTTAGCCAGATGGACCATATGGTCTTTGATGCTCTCCTGCTCCTTGCCATGCTCCTCTGAGCCTGTGGTTAGAATTGACTGGTGTTGTGCATTGTATTTACACTTTCATGAACTCAAGTCTCAGTGTTCTGAGAGTCAGTTGGACCCTAAGAAAACATGTCCTCAAAACTGTGATAGTGTTATCTTCCATGCTTTATTGGTGCCCTCCAAGCTTAGTGTTTCTCACTTCATAGCCTCAGTCTAGCACAGTGGTTCTCAACCTCCCTGTTGCTGCACCCCTTTAAAATGATTCCTCATGTGTGGTGACCCCCAACTATAAAATTATTTTGTTGCTACTTCATAATTTTAATTTTGCTACCATTGCTAATCATAATGTAAATATCTAATATGCAGGAGATTGGATATACAACTCCTGCAGGGTATGACCCACAGGTTTCGAACCACTGCTCTAACACTTTGTCATCATCTAGAAAACTGTAAGACATACCCTCTCTACTGTCATAACCTTTTCTTGCCTGATTAACATAACATTTGGTATATAGTACATCCACTATAAATGTTTAGAGAAAGAATATAATGCCTTCCATTAAAAGGGTCCCCTAGTTGCTAATCAGCATAAAACCATACTAATAAAAATAATTGCTGTTGAAAAACATAATCTGTATATAGTTTTTAAAATGTTGTATTTTAAGGAGCAGTGGAATGCATGTATTAAGCACCAGTCAAGATCTTGGTTTGAATAGATTAGTAGCAGCTGTCAGCCTTGCTGAGCTCTCATCTCCTTCCCCTGCATCCACCAGGGAAAGGTTTCATTCTGTTCCATGCAGACAGAGTGGCTCTATGTGCCTAATGCTTTTCCTTTTGTTTCTTTTTTTTAAATTTTTTTATTTTATTAATAACACTTTATTCACTTTGTATCCCCCCATAAGCCCCTCCCTCCTCTCCTCCCGATCCCACCCTCCCTCCCCTCTCTGCATGCATGCCCCTCCCCAAGTCCACTGATAGGGGAGGTCCTCCTCTCCTTCTTTCTGATCCTAGTCTATCAGATCTCATCAGGAGTGGCTGCATTGTCATCTTCTGTGGCCTGGTAAGGCTGCTCCCCCCTCTGGGGGAGGTGATCAAAGAGCAGGCCAATCAGATTATGTCAGAGGCAGTCCCTCTTCCCATTACTATGTAACCCACTTGGATGCTAAACTGCTATGGGATATATCTGTGCAGGGGTTCTAGGTTATCTCCATGCCTGGTACTTGGTTGGAGTATGAGTCTCTGGGAAGACCCCAGTCTTCAAATTTTCAGGTTCTGTTTCTCTCCTTGTGGGGTTCCTGTCCTCTCCAGCTCTTACTATTTCCCACTTCTTACATAAGATTCCATGCACTCTGCCCAACAGTTGGCCATTAAGTCTGCTTTGATACTCTGCAGGGAAGAGCCTTTCAGAGGCCCTCTGTGGCAGGTTACTAGGTTGTTTCCTGTTTTCTTCTTCTTCTGATGTCCATCCTCTTTGCCTTTCAGGATGGGGATTGAGCATTTTAGTCAGGGTGCTCTCTCTTGATTAGTTTGTTTAGGTGTACAGGTTTTACTAGGTTTATCCTATATTACATGTCTATATGAGTGAGTATATACTCTATGTGTCTTTCTGCTTCTGGGACAACTCACTCAGGATGATCCTTTCCAGGTCCCACCATTTACCTGCAAATTTCATGATTTCCTTGTTTTTCATTGCAGAGTAATATTCCATTGTGTAGATGTACCACAATTTCTGCCTCCATTCTTCAGCTGAGGGGCATCTGGGTTGTTTCCAGCTTCTGGCTATTACAAATAAGGCTGCTACAAACATGATTGAGCAAATGTCTTTATTGTGTACTTGAGCCTCTTTTGAATATATGCCTAGGAGTGGTATGGCTGGATCTTGAGGAAGCGCTATTCCTTGTTGTCTGAGAAAGTGCCAGATTGCTTTCCAGAGTGGTTGTACAAGTTTACATTCCCACCAGCAGGGGAGGAGGGTTGCCCTTTCTCCACAACCTCTCCAGCATGTGTTATCACTTGAGTTTTTCATCTTGGCCATTTTGATGGGTGTAAGGTGAAATCTCAGGGTCATTTTGATTTGCATTTCCCTAATGGCTAGTGACGTTGAGCATTTCTTTAAGTGTTTCTCTGCCATTCGATATTCCTCTACAGAGAGTTCTCTGTTTAGTTCTGTTCCCCATTTTTTAATTGGATTACTTGGTTTGCTGCTTTTCAGCTTCTTTAGTTCTTTGTAGATACTGGATATTAGCTCTCTGTCGGATAAAGGGTTGGTGAAGATTCTTTCCCAATCTGTAGGCATTCGTTTTGTTTTGATGATGGTGTCTTTTGCTTTACAGAAGCTTTTCAGTGTCATGGGGTCCCATTTATTGATTGTTGCTCTTAGAGCCTGTGCTGTTGGTGTTCTTTTCAGGAAGTTTTCTCCTGTACCAATGAGTTCTAGGGTATTCCCCACTTTTTCTTCTAACTGATTTAATGTGTCTGGTTTTATGTTGAGGTCTTTGATCCACTTGGACTTCAGTTTTGTGCAGGGTGATAAGTATGGATCTATTTGCATTTTTCTACATGTAGACATCCAGTTAGACCAGCACCATTTGTTGAAGATGCTATATTTTTTTCCATTGTATGGTTTTGGCATCTTTGTCAAAGATCAGGTGTCTATAAGTGTGTGGGTTTATTTCTGGGTCTTCTGTTCGGTTCCATTGATCCACCACTCTGTTTCTATGCCAGTACCATGCAGTTTTTATAACTGTTGCTCTATAGTACAGCTTGAGATCAGGGATGGAGATACCTCCAGAAGATATTTTATTGTAAAGGATTGTTTTAGCAATTCTGGGTTTCTTGTTATTCCATATGAAGTTGAGAATTTTTCTTTCCAGGTCTGTAAAGAATTGTGTTGGTAATTTGATGGGAATTGCATCGAATCTGTAGATTGCTTTTGGTATATGGCCATTTTTACTATGTTACTTCTGCCAATCCATGGGCATGGGAGATCTTTTCATCTTCTGATATCTTCTTCTAATTCTTTCTTCAGAGACTTGAAATTTTTTTTCATACAAGTCTTTGTATGATTTGCTTGGTTATGGTTACACCAAGGTACTTTATGTCATTTGTGGCTATTGTGAAGGGTGTTGCTTCCCTAATTTCTTTCTCAGCCCTTTTGTCTTTTGTATAGAGGAGGGCTACTGATTTTTTTGAGTTAATTTTGTATCTGGCCACTTTGCTGAAGGTGTGAATCAGCTGTAGGAGTTCCCTGGTAGAGTTTTTGGGGTCACTCACGTATACTATCATATCACCTGCAAATAGTGATAATTTGACTTTTCCTTTCCAATTTGTATCCCCTTGATCTCCTTCAACTGTCTTATTGCTCTAGCAAGGACTTCCAGAACTATGTGAAAGAGATATGGAGAGAGTGGGCAGCCTTGTCTTGTCCCTGATTTCAATGGGATTGCTTTAAGTTTCTCTCTGTTCAGTTTGATGTTGGCTATAGGCTTGCTGTATATTGCCTTTACTATGTTTAGATAAGTGCCTTGTATCCCTGATCTCTCCAACACTTTAAACATGAATGGATGTTGGATTTGTCAAATGCTTTTTCAGCATCTAGGGAGATTATCATGTGGGTTTTTTTTTCTCTCAGTTTGTTAATATGGTGGATCACGTTGATGGATTTCCGTATATTGAACCACCCTTGCATACCTGGGATGAAGCCTACTTGGTCATAGTGGATGGTATCTTTGATGTGTTCTTGTATTTGGTTTGCAAGTATTTTGCTGAGTATTTTTGCATCAATGTTCATAAGGGAGATTGGCCTGAAATTCTCTTTCTTTGTTGGGTCTTTGTGAAGTTTAGGTACCAAAGTGACTGTGGCTTCATAGAATGAGTTTGGTAATGTTCCTTCTGTTTCAATTTTGTGGCATAGTTTGAAGAAAACTGGAATTAGCTCTTCTTTGAAGGTCTTGTAGAATTCTGTGCTGAAGCCATTTGGTCCTGGGCTTTTTTTGGATGGGAGACTTTCGATGACCGCTTCTATTTCCTTGGGTGATGTAGGACTATTTAATTGATTTACCTGCTCCTAATTCAGCTTTGGTAAGTCGAATCGATCAAATAAGTTGTCCATTTCATTTAGATTTTCAAATTTTGTGGCATATAGACTTTTGAAGTAAGTCCCAATGGTTGTTTGGATTTCCTCAGTGTCTGTAGTTATGTCCCCCTTTTCATTTCTGATTTTGTTGATTTGGATGGTGTCTCTCTGCCTTTTAGTTAGCTTGGCTAAGGGTTTGTCTATCTTGTTGATTTTCTCAAAGAACCAGCTCTTGGTTTCATTGATTCTTTGAATTGTTTTATTTGTTTCTAATTGATTGATTTCAGCCCTGAGTTTGATTATTTCCAGCCGTCTACTCCTTTTTGGTGTGTCTGCTTCTTCTTTTTCTAGGGTTTTTAAGTGGGCCATTAAGTTGCTTGAATGAGCTGTCTCGAATTTCTTCTTGAAGGCACTTAGTACTATGAACTTTCCTCTTAGCACTGCTTTCATTGTGTCCCACAAGTTTGGATATGTTGTGTCTTCATTTTCATTGATTTCTAGGAAGACTTTAATTTCTTTCTTTATTTCTTCCCTGACCCAGCTGTCATTTAGTAGCAAGTTGTTGAGTTTCCGTGTGTGTGTGTGTGTGTGTGTGTGTGTGTGTGTAGGCTTTTTGCTATTTCTGTTGTTGAGGTCCAGCTTTATTCCATGGTGACCAGACAGGATACAAGGGATTATTTCAATCTTCTTGTATCTGTTGAGGCTCGCTTTGTGACCAACTGTATGGTCTATTTTGGAGAAGGTTCCATGAGGTGCTGAGAAGAAGGTAAATTCTTTTGTGTTTGGGTGTAAGGTTCTGTAGAGGTCTGTTAGGTCCATTTGATTCATGACCTCTGTTAGAGACATTGTTTCTTTGTTTAATTTCTGCTTTGTTGCCCAGTCCTTTGTTGAGAGTGGGGTGTTGAAGTCTCCCATTATTAATGTGTGGGGATTTATGTGTGGTTTAAGTTTTATTAATGTTTCTTTTACAAATGTGGGTGCCCTTGTATTTGGGGCATAGATGTTCAGGATTGTGATGTCTTCCTGGTGGAATTTTCCCTTGATGAGTATGAAGTGTCCTTCCCCATCTCTTTTTGATTAATTTTAGTTGAAAGTCTATTTTATCAGATATTAGAATGGCTACTCCCGCTTGTTTCTTGGGTCCACTTGCTTGGAAAGCTGTCTTCCAACCCTTTACCCTCAGGTAATGTCTATCTTTGTGACTTAGGTGTGTTTCTTGTATGCAACAGATTGCTGGGTTTTGTTTACGCATCCATTCTGTTAGTCTGTGTCTTTTTATTGGAGAGTTGAGTCCATTATGTTGAGATTAATGACCAGTGGCTGTCAGATCCTTTGATTTTGAGGTTGGCTGTGGTCATAAGTTTGTGTGCTTGGTTGCTTTTTGTTTTACTGTAGTGAGGTTAGTTATTTCCTGTGTGTTCTTGAAAGTAGCTAGTTTTCTTGGGTTGTATTTTCCCTTCTAGTGTCTTCTGTAATGCTGGATTTGTGTGTAGGTATTGTTGAAATTTGTTTTTGTCATTGAATATTTTGTTTTCTCCGTCTATGAGGACTGAGAGTTTTGCTGGGTATAGTAGCCTGGGCTGACATCTGTGTTCTCTTAGGGTCTGCATGATATCCATCCAGGCCCTTCTGGCTTTCATAGTCTCTGTTGAAAAGTCAGTTGTGATTCTAATGGGTTTGCCATTATATGTTACTTGGTTTTTTCCCCTCGCAGCTTTTAGTATTTTTTCTTTGTTCTGTATACTTACTGTTTTGATTATTATGTGGCGGGAGGATTTTCTTTTCTGGTCTAATTTATTGGGTGTTCTGTAGGCCTCATGTATTCTTATTGGCCTCTCCTTTAAGTTGGGGAAATTTTCTTCAATGATTTTGTTGAAAATATTTTCTGGGCCTTGCAGCAGGGAATCTTCTTTTTCCTCTCTTCCTATTTTTCTTGGGTTTTGTCTTTTTATGTTGTCTTGAATTTCTTGAATGGTCTGTGTCAGGAATTTTTTAGATTTAACATTTTTTTTGACAGATACATCGATTTATTCCATTGTATCTTCCACACCTGAGATTCTTTCTTCCATCTCTTGTAGTCTATTGGTTATGCTAACCTCTATAGTTCCTGTTTTCTTCCCTAAGTTCTTTCTCTCCTCAATTTCCTCCATTTGTGTTTTCTTTAATTTTTCTAATTCTATCCTCAGATCTTGAGCCGTTTTGTTGATTTCCTTCATCTGTCTGACTCTATTTTCCTGTTTTTCTATCAATTCCTTCACCTGTTTGTTTGAACAATCCTCTGTTTCTTTTATTTCATTCAGTGATTTAAGCATTTCCTCCCTAAAGGCCACAAACTGTTTGGCTTCAACTTCCTCTATTTCTTTACGGATGGCCATAATCTGTTTGAGTTTATCTCCCTCTAGGTCTTTTCGTATTTTATTTGTTTCCTCTGTTATCCTCTTCAGGAGCATAGATGTTAGGTCATCTTCTTGAATTTCAATTATGCTGGGGTGTCCAGGGCTACTTGCCCCTGGATAACTGGGTTCTGGAGATACCATGTTGCTCTAGCTTTTGCTGGTTGAGCTTTTATGCTGGCCTCTACCCATTGGGCTATCTTAGGTGTTTGGGGTTAGTTTCTGGTGGTTCCTGGAATCCTGTGGTAGAGAGAATCCCCTTGGCAGGAAGATGGTTTTTCCTGAAGGAAGCCTTCTTAGCTTTTTGGTATAGTCAGTGTATGGCTGGTGTTTTTCAGGAGTTGCCACAGCTCATGTCAGGCATAGAGACCTGAGTGGTAACTGTGGTCCTTGTTAGTCGAGAGGGCTTTCCTCTCACCCAGAGAAGTCCTGAAGACAGCTGCCCTGCTTCTGCGTTTCTTGCTGTAAATTTAGTGAGCTGCTACTGTAACCTGTGTGTCCCGTGGTTTGGCCGGTTTTGTTAGGGATAACTGGTCTCTCCTTGGAGCAGTATCTGTGGGTTGATCTCGGGGATTCTGGGCTTTTGTAGGTCTGAGGTTGGGGCCCTGTGCCCTAGTACCCAAGCGGTAATCTGTGGTGGGTGGGTACCGCTCTCCTGGTAACAGCAGGCTATCTGGTGCAACAGGTCCCTGGGTTGGGCTGGTCTGCGGGGCCTTTTCCAGGGATATACTGGGTGGCCTAAGTCAGTCCCCTTTGCTTCGTTCCCTGTGAGGATTTCTCCGGACAGGGACTCTCAGTCTCTGGTGCCCTGGGGCGCACAGCTCTGTCTGTTATGGAGAGCTGCATGTGCAGCAACTGTCTGTGCCCGCAGTTGGAGCCCAGTTCAGTGATGGCTGGCTCATACCCACTGGTCTGTGGGACTTTTTCCAGGGAAAGACTGGGTGACCCAAGTCAGTACCATTTCCTTCCTTCCCTGTGGGGTTTTCTCAAAACTGGGACTGCCAGTCTCTGGTGTTTTTTGTGCCCACCCATCAGCCTGGGAAGGTGATCAGGACATGCAGGCATGTGGCTCTGGTCTGGGGACCTAGTGCCTGCGAGACCTGGGATCTCTTCCGGGTTCTGGCTAGGGGACCTGAGCGTGGACCTGACTGATTCCCATGCCGTTGGGGTTTCCTCTCACCTGGGAAACATGATCGCTATTGTTTTAGGGCCCAGAGTTCAATCTCTTGGTCGCTGTATGGAAAATATTGTCCTGCTTCTCAGACGCTGTGTTCTCCTAGAGCCGCCATCTTGTCCCGCCCCTCTCCTTTTGTTTCTTAAATGATGGTTTTGGTACTAAAGTTTAAATTTTAATGTGGAAATATGCATTGATGTTTTGTGATTTATAATTTTCATGAAACACTTTTCTTTACAACACTTGCCTTAGCACATGTAAGTCCCTGGGTTCAATTCTCAGCACCAGGAAGGAAAAAAAAAAAAGAAAAAGAACCCTTTTTCTATCTTGAAATAATAAAAATCTGTCTCATTCTGAAAATTTTCTTTTATTTCTGAAAATTTTTCTGATATCTTTTACCCACAGTGAAAGGTGGTGGAGCAATAATTAGAAAACAATGGCCTAGTGGAAAAATGTGACCTAGTGGGTAAAAGAAAGTAACAAATGCAAAACATGAAGAGGTCACTGTTCCTGATTAGCAAACTGTTAAGATAGCTGTAATAAAAGTACAACACTGATGCACACCTTTAATCCCAGGATTTAGGAGACAGAGGCAGGTGGATCTTTGGGGATTAGGAGCCATTCTGGTCTGCATATTGAATTCCAGAACAGCCCAGGCTACATAGAGAGACTCTGTCTCAAAACAAACAAACAAAATGAAAAAAAGAAAGAAAGAAAAAAAAAAAAAGCAAGTGCAATAAATGGGCTATTTTGTAGAAAATAAGCATCTAATTTCAAAATTAATATGGGAATTCAAAGAGGCAAAACATCCAGGACTATCTTAAAGAGCAGAAAGGGTTAGGATTTGCCATACCAGATATAAAACATAATCAGAAAGCTTTAAAAATGTAGTCAGTGTGACCCTGGAAAACAAATGTGTAGACAGACACAGATAAAATAGGATTAAGAAGGGTGGGGAGAAGGCTTGGACCATAAAGTGCTGCAGCGCAGCACGAAGACACAAGTTCAGATCCGAGCACCCAGGGTAGGAAGTTGAATGAAACTCTAGTGCAGGCTTTGGGACAGGTGGATCCCTGGAACTCACTGGTCAGTCCAGACACCCGATGAGTGTTAGGTTCAGTGAGAGACCATGTCTCAAAAATAAAAGGTGGAGTGTGATTGGGGACCATACCACCATCTACCTCTGGCCGACACACACACACACACACACACACACACACACACACACACACACACA
>NW_026596356.1:525767-536093 GCF_907164565.1 Psammomys obesus | reverse complement strand
ACACACACACACACACACACACACACACACACACACACACACACACATCCATGTAGACATATGAGTGCATACCCCTACAAAAACACACCAGAAGAAAGATCAATAGTGTTAAGTGAAGAAAGAAGAGACTTAATTAAAAATAAAATTAATTTTGACTCTTACAACATTTCATATACAAAAACTTGAAACACAGGATAAACTTAAATCTAAAGATGAATAAAATCAGAGAATATCTGTGTTACTTGGAGTAAGTGGAGAAATTTTAAACCAGGACTTGATATCACTGAGAAAACTTTAAGAAAATTAAAATCAGGGGCTAGAGAGAAGGCTCAGCAGAGGAGAGATGGCTGTTCTTCCAGAGAACCCAGGTTCAAATCTCAGTAGCTACAGCTGGGTTACAACCAACTGTAACTCCAGTTCCAGGGAATCGTATGCCCACTTCTAGCCTCTGTTGGCACAAATGTGGTGCACAGACACACATGCAAGCAAAACTACCATACACATACAATTTTTTAAAAAGAAAATTAAAATTTTCTGTTAACCAAAGGCACAATTAAAACAGTGACCCTTAGAGAAAGTTAAGAGTTCCAGTTTTGCTCACTTGTTATTGATCCATCTACCCTAGAATAGAAACTATTGTTACTAAGCAGAAGAAATTGTCAAATCCAACAGCAGGATCCAAGTCACAGAGGGATCCCAGGGGTAACTTAACCAAGAGAAGCCTGAAACTTTGGAAAGCTCAAATTGGAGCAAAGGCTCACAATAAAGTGGAGCCACTTACCAGTTGAAGAATGGATGTACAGAGATTCTGAAAGCGACAGAACATTCGCAGAGCCTTGTGGTTCTCTTTGGCTATGGCGTTTTGCAGGTCCAGCAGCTCATAGCTCTTATCTGGCTCCTTAGGCAGCCAGGACACAGAGCGAAACTCCTGAAGAAGCCTAGAGTCAGGAAGTAAGCTCTTTAGAGCTAGTGTCCCAGCCATCCTACTTTCAACACCTTTGAATTTGCCCCAACCCAGTTCAATGCAGACTGAGCAAATGTTCAATATTCCAGTGACCAATGACAGCTTCTTAAGACCAGAAAGCTGCCAGATGGGGAATTATTTGGGAAAGCCTCATTGAAGGTATACTTGCTTACAGCTAGTAACCTTTCTTCCAAAAGAGGCTCAGATAAATCCTAAGATGTGAAAAGACAAGAGGCTCCTTCTTGGGAATAAGGAAAACAATGCTCCCAAAAACTTGAGACTGACAGGCATATTTTAGGATCAAAGGGGATTGAACTACAGCGTCTCTAGAGCTGACTGTCCCTAAGGAAGCTGTTCCTGTTCTCTGCCATTCCTGTTTCCCTAGAATTCCATCCATAGCCCTTGAGACTCCTTGAAACATATGAACAACCACCAATAAATAGACAGGATGTCTACGATGAGGATGAATAGTATCTATTCTGGCACTATATCTTATATCCATAATCTCATTTAATTCTCATGTTGCTGAAATCTTTATAAGGATTTTCAGACCATTAAGGTGAGGCTCAAAGAGTAAACTCCTTTGCTAGTTTTCTGGATCTAGATCCAGACCTATCAATCCACCCAAGACTTACACCATCACCAGACAGGGGGCATATACCTGCAACGCTCGATGTTGGGAGGTTAAGGCAAGAAGCTCAAAGCTCTTCTTGGCCCAGGTAACACATTAAAGGCCATGTGAGGTCTATGTGATGCTGTTTCAAAAAAGTAAAGTAAAACAACCAGAAAACAAAAACAAAAACAAAACAAAACAAAAACACAAATAATGGCTAGGCAAGTCTGGAGGATGGTAACAGCCTAAAGAAGTTGCAAGCTGGTAACCAACGTACCAAATTCAAACTGAAAAGTTTCCATTGTGTGTTGCTCAGAGTTGACCCTCAGTCTTTTAATTAAAATTTGATCCCAAATAGTATTCAAATTTAAATTTAAATTTAAAAATAATTTTTGAAAAGTTGGCAAGATGGCTCAGCAGGTAAAAGCATTTGCCACCAAGCCTGACAACTTAACTTCAGTTCCCAGGTCCCACCTGGGGAAGGAAAGAACTGACTTTCCCAGATTGTTCTCCGACACCCCCCCCCCACACACACACAGAGCAAACACAAGCACACACAAACAACTAAAATACTATAATTCTAAAACATTTAATTTTCACCATGAAATGCAATTTCCAGGAAATCCTAAAAGAGAACTTCAGTTGATCATATTGGACCTACACTCCAAAATGTAAGGAAGCTGGAACTGGCAAGTAACTGTCTTTTTCAGATGCAATCTTCAGGCTGCAGTGCCACAATCCCTAATGTCTTGTACCTAATCACTGCATCTTTGCAGTATCTTCCATTTAGGCTTCCTGGGCATTTGAGTTTACAGCTCAGATTACAGAATACAAGCTGAAGCGCCATGAAGGAAAGGCAAGTAAGTGAGACAAATAAGGATAACCAACTTTCAAAGAAGTGCGAGTGTGTCCGAGAGAGAAATGAGGAGAAATTAAAGAATTTTTAGATTCAAACACCAATGTTTGACCCACAGGTTTGGTACTTATACTTAGGATAAATTTGTATAGAAGAACATGTAATCACATTGAGACATATTAAGGATACTGATTATATAACAATGTTACATATTGTTATATAATGATCATAGATCACATTTTATATATATGATAGGACCAGAAAAATAAATATATAATGTTCTTAGTGGTTATTTAAAGAATGTAAAATTAGAGATTTTTTTCTTTGAGCTTTTTTGTATCTTAAAATTTTATAAGTAGACATGGTGTTGCCTTTTGGCCAGATAATTTTTTGTGGCTATTGATACAAGTCTTGAAGGCTAGAGATGTAGCTCAGTGGTGAAGCACTTGCCTAGTATGTTGAAGGCAACAGATTCAATCCCTACACATATACACACAAAAAACAAAAATAAAACCCAAACCCTCAAACAACCCGAAACATAATGGCGTGTGTTATGCAGTATAGGCCAACTTCAAACTCTTGATCTTCCTGCCTCAGCCTTCTGAGAAGTGGGGCCCCGAACATGAACCACCACACCAAGTATTTAAAATTTAAAAATACATGGCAGTTGTGTTTGTAATGCCTCACCTGCTAATGTGGAGCATCCCGGCTCCAAAGTGAGGGACAGCCAGGAGCAGGTTGTTCTCCAGGAAGGCCTGGATCCGGTGCAGCCCATACAGCCCCATGCTCTTCTTCCAGCTACAGGTTAGAGGGGAGTGATGACAAGTTCCCATAGTTCTCTCATCCATATTCCACCCAAGACCAACCCTGTCACTACCTACCATGTCAAAGCCTTTCGTAAGAGGCAATTCTTAAAAAATGGAATGCGTTGGAGCTCGTGCCAGATGGCAGAGTCACGGTGCCAAGTACCTAGCGACATTGTTTCGCAGCCCTCCACAGGGTGAACGTGCAGGATCCCAAAGGGAGAAAAGATGTAGTGTTCCGGATTCACCTTGCTGGGTGGCACCACCACCAGCTTGTAAGGACTGTTTGTGATTAAAAGACAACAAAGACAGCTCTCATCAGTGAGAACCAAAGAACGTGAGCACAGATCCTGAGAAGACCAGAGAAGGATGGGGGAAGAGAAAAAGAAGTTAGGAAGGGAACAGAAGAAACAGGGAGAAGACAGAACAGTATTCAAACTAGAACGATTGAGTGCTAAGAAATTTAAGCCAAAGGTAGATAGATGGAAAGAAAGAAGACTTCTCGTTTGTTGACCTGTTCTAAGTTCCTATTTTCAGATACAGAGTATCTCATAATTTAAGACAACATGATGTGTAAGCCGAAACATTATTAAAAACTAACATTAAAAATCCTGCCACTGGGACTGGAAAGATGGCTGCGTGGTTAAGGGAACTGGCTGCTCTTCCAGAGGTCTTGAGTTCAATTCCCAGCATGTGATGGCCCACGATCATCTGTAAAAATATCTACTTCCCTCTCTGGCATGCGCTCAAACAGATAAATTTTAAAAAAAAATCCTTCTGTTGTGCTACTTCTTTGATTTTTAAGATTCATGGACATTTCAGAGATGTTGAAGTGTGTGTAGGGTGGGCTGTCTTAATAGTGGCTATCAGAGCCTGGGAAGGATGTGGGGGAGGGAAGGATGGAAAGAGTAGTTTAGGGCTGGGGTGTGGCTCAATGAGTGCTGAGTTCCATCCAAGGGGGTGGAAATTGGATCTACTAGAAGAAAGTGAATGAACGCAACTGTGTGCAATCAGAGGCTTGTTTTCATCGTCTCAGAGATTAAAAAAAAAAAAAGGAAGTCCAGGGAAAGGATTTAGTTCTAAAATCAGGATGCTTTTGGAAGACCGTGTTTCTCTATCATTGATATTACAACATGTGAGTCTTGTACTTCGGTTAGATAAGGTCAGCATTAAACATACTTCTGAAGCTATAAATAAATTATTTCTTCAGTCTAAAAACGAATACAGAGCAAAAGTAAGAAAGGCACAATTCAGACAAGAGGTTGTGAAAGCAAAGTGGGGCAAAGAGGAG
Source organism: Psammomys obesus (assembly GCF_907164565.1). Taxonomy (NCBI): domain Eukaryota; kingdom Metazoa; phylum Chordata; class Mammalia; order Rodentia; family Muridae; genus Psammomys; species Psammomys obesus. Next base: position 531,566 of record NW_026596356.1, on the reverse strand, counting down.
CTGGAGAGAGAAGAGGAAGGTAAGAAAAGAAGAAAGCCAGAAACTATGAGGCAGAGAGGAGAGCTGTATGGACAGCAAGCAGAAGAGGGGATGAGCACAGAGAAAAAAACTGGAGGGTAGCATGGGCAGGAACTGGAAGGGTCTGGATCCAGGCTCTTACTTAAAGTGCCTATCAGGAGCCACATTGAGATAAACAAAATGGATCTTCTTCTGCTGCCACTCTGACTTCAGAAGGGATTTCACCTGGCTTCTCAAGAAGGAAGTCTTAGACTGTTTCTTCTTGAAGTCCTTCTCCTCAGAAGCTTCAGAGGCAAGCTGAGATCTTCATGACAAAACAAGTCAGGGAGAAAAGGCAGAGCAAAGAGATCAGTGCCTAGAGGTGGGCCTTGCTACCACTGACCATGGAAAGCTAGATCAAGTGCCTGAGGGAACATAGCCCTGTCAGACCCTAATAAAAGCTCAAAGATGTCCCATATTGAACAAATGCAGTCCATCATGCATGTCGGTCAACTATAGTCAACCAAAGCCTGTCATGCAAAACTCTTTTCCTGATAAATGATCCTACTAGACTGGTTGTGATTCCTGCAGTCAGTGCTCTGCGACATTTATACAGCAATAGAAAGGCATTATTGTCCCAGCTTATCACCTGCAAGTCTACTGCCCTGGAATTCTTATCAGCAATAGGCTTTGATATTGGACCAAGTTATCTTAATTGCTATATCTCTGATCAAAAGAGAATATAAAATTCAAGGCCAGCATAGGCAACTTAGTAAAACGCTATCTCAAAATAAAAGTACAAATAGGATTGAAAATTTGGCTCAGTGGTACAACAGTTACTTATCATGCATAAGGACTCTGGCTTGAGCCCTAGCATGACAACAACAACAACAACAAAAAAAAAAAAGCATTTTTTTTTAGTAGTGAGTTCACAAAATCAGAACTAATGGCTAATGAATAGATCCTTACTATCCAGTCTCTATTCTGGGCTCATTCTGCTTTGATGTCACAGTACAAACAACTACTGTTTCCAGCTTCCCAAGCTGCTAAACCTAACCCATATGCTCAACCCTGCCTAGCCTCAGCCTCATCACATTCTTCCTTCTTTGCCTGTATGTACAAACTGAGCTTCTCAACTCTGAACTAACTCCTTTGGTCTCGGCTGCCTTTTCTCATACCGTCTTCTCAGTCTGAAGGACAGTGCGCTCTTTATTTTCTGCAAGGCTACTTTTTCATGCGTATGCTAGGTCCCTTACTGTTCACTATTAAATGTCCTTTTACCATAGCCTGTTGATCTCTTCAGTCTGAAAAGAAGTAGGATGGACTAGCTACTTCTCAGGTGCTGTGTCTGAAGGGCTGTAAATGCCCCTCTACTTTAACAGTTTCATCCAGATGCCAGAGTCACTTCAAACTTTGGTCCTTTGCTGTACTTCTCTCATTCAAGCCAGTCTTGATGAATAGTAAAACAGTGAAAAAATGAGTGCCTCCCATTCATTCCCAAATGCACCATAGTCCAGCTTCCTCATCACAAAACAGGAACAGTTCTTCTCAGCCCTGGCAGCACTTACTACTAACTGCTGTCCCACTGACATAGTTTCACCTCCTAACCCACTTTACTAATTTCTACCCAAATCCTCTACTCCTGCTGTATTCTCTCTCTCTTCCAACTCCATCCCACCAGGAGAGTATACAGACAACCAGCATTCTTTTGTTCATACTACTTACTACAATTTGTTAACTATATCTTACTTATCCTAATGTCTCCCTCACCAAATTATAAGACTTCAAAGGAAAAAACCCGAGTCAGTCTGATTCATTCCTTACATTCCCAGCATTTAGATACAGCCACGTATCTAATAATAGTTAATAAATGAATCAGGGCCTAGGAAGACAGCCCTGGAGAAGAGTAAATTGTATTAGCTAACCCTCAGAGACTCACTGTCTAGTTCAGACATGTAAAAGAACTTGATTCCTTCATGAAATATTAGCCCATGGCCATTTCTGTTAAGGTCTCCCAAGGGCAAAAAGTTAGGCTTGGGGCCATGCTGAGAAGCAGCTCTGCTGGCCTTACTGACGGCATAAACTGTTGACTTCACCACCTTCCTCCATAGCTCCAGGAACATGCCCACTTGTCCACAATTAGGGATTTGAGAGTTCACGAAATAGTTATAAATTGATCCAACCATAAATTTAGGAGCAAAAACTGAGTTGTCATGCTTGATTAAAGGCAAAACTACCTCCCCCTGCCACCCCCAGACAGTGAATGGATCAAAGTTAAGCTAAAAAATATCAAGAAAAATCAGACCAGAGCTAGGAAAAGTCCCTAGACTAAAGTCAAAGAACTCCCAGAAGGGGTCTTTCGGGGATTCTGAAATCCTGGGATTTTGGAAGCCAGACTGGGGGACTGGAAGGAATGGATCATTATTCAAGGGACCAGCCATACTGTCAGAGCAGGAAGAGGACTGACTGGAAATGCTGGTGCTCTGCCTTATGGCTGACTCTTGATTTTAGTATTTCTCTATAGATTAGCAGTGAGACACTAGCATTATTTTGCAAGTGCAAAGAAAGGTGCAGCCTAGTCCAGCTCAGTTTAGAGTTGGACTAATCCTGAAGAGCGATATGGAGCGGGCTCAAGAAGCCCCTGGCCCTGCAGGCACCTAAAACTAACTTATCTCCTCTGCTTATAGCCCCAGGCCATGCCACTCACTTTCCTCCTGCAGGCTCCCCTTCTGTGTGGTCAGTATCAGTGCTTTCATAATTTACAGGGATGTCTGTCGCCAGTGCCAAGGGCAAGAGACTGAGACTATCCAGCCACTGGTTCTCTTCTAAGGCCACCTCAGCACCAACAATGCCCAGGCAGCGCTGTAGCTCAGGCAGTGTCAGTGGTTGTAGCCAAGTGGCCAGTTCCTTTTTTTTTTGTCCACTCCACTTGGCCTTCACAAAAGGGCATGCTGAGCTTGGGGGCTCTCGATGAGACCTCCTTATCCAGGGATGGCAGTCAGCATGGGAGGAACATTGTAACAAAGAGCTGTCTGGGGGGAAAGCCTTGTCTATGGCATCTAGCAGGTCCAGCTGGAGTTGGGACTGGATCCGGGGTGCCCAGGAGTACAGCTGCTCCAGGAAGGGCAGCAAATCGAGTTGACCAGCCAGCATCTCCCGGTATGGAGGCAACAGGCCCAGTACTGCATGCAGATAACGCCAAGCCTCACAGCTGCAGTCCTGCAGCACAGCTGACAACAGAGAGTGAAGCTCGGAAATGAGCAGTCCCAGCAGCATCTGCTGCTCTGCCTCAACCACTGCCCTAAGGTGCTCCTTTTTCTTCAGGCAGTTCCAGGAGTGCTCTTGGCTGCCGCAGGTACATCCAGTGATCCCTGAGGATAGCTTGTCAGAAGTCGAAGGTACCGTTCTCTCTTCCAGAATAAAGCGGAGGCAGGTATTCAATTGCTGACGAACTGATCTTGCCCACAGCTCAGGGTCCAAATGCCAGTTCCAGGCTTTTGGCTGCTGTGCCTCACCTGTGTGACCCAGCCGGGTTGGGGGTTGGGGGATGGGACAGTCAGGCTCTCGGCTGTGCGGGTAGGGTTAGGACAGCAAAATGGATAGAGCTGCAGGGCACAGGCAGACCAGCAGAGGGCCGTTCCTGAGCCCCTCGCTGTCAGGGAGATCCAAGGAGGGGCCCTCCCTGCCCAGAGCTCCTTCCCACCCTCCAAATGCCCCATCTCACCTGGCCTGGGGCCTGCATAAGGCATGGGAAGGGAGAGGGGACTGGTCTGGGAATGAGGTTTCATTGCGGAGCGCTCGCTGTAGTGAATGAGCCTAGACTCAGTCCCAGTCACCTCACGAAGAGACCTTTGCACGCTTGCAAAGCTAGGAAACTGCAGCCACAGCAGGGAACCTTCAGTTGCCAGTGGAGCCTGGCAATCGCCTTGAAAAGGAGACACAAAGGGGTCGTCACTCAGCCGCAGCAAAGCTCCAGTCACCTGAAGCCTTCGCCACAGACTGAGAGGATCCTGAGTGGAAAAGCAACTGCTGGGTGGGGATGCGGGTTAGGACACCTAGAAGAAAGAAGTGGCAGAAGAAGGCGGCAGCTCCAGGCGCGCCAGTGGGAGGAACCTCCCGAGGCTCAGGGGCACCAGAACCGCGGAGGGCAACAGATCCGGATCCAGAGCGGAGTGCTTCCCTGCACCACCCGCTCCCAGCTGTTAGAACCGTTACCGAATCCTGGAGGCCCGAGCCTTAGCCCGGAGCCTGACTGAAAGTTCGGCTTGCATGTGGGCGGGGCCTGGACGCGTCCAGGCCACACTAGCAGGATGCCTCTAACCTGACACCCAAAAGGCCCAAAGAGAATCTGGCTGGGCCAAAGAATGAAAGACAAGATTGGTTTGGCGCACTAACAGCATCAAGGTCGTCATAGGAAGCAGGTGTGATCCATCATGCTCACTGATTCATCCCTCCCCTCCCTCGACAGCATGTCCGTCTGTCCCACCTCAACTCCCTCTCAATAAGCTACATATCTAGTTGGGGCTGAGACTCTGGAGTGGTTTGTTTATTAGAAAACCATAAACCCTGCCCTACCTCTCTTTTATAGACTTTGCCCTAACCAGTACAAAATTTGATATGCCAGAACTGTGATAGGGAGGATGGTTAAAAAAAAAAAAAAAAAAAAAAGACTTCAGGAGAGGGAGGTTAGTCGGGCGTCTGATTTCAGATATGTCTAGTTTTAAGTCTGAGATACCGGATATCCATGAGTGGGAGGCACAGCACTGGCTTCATATGCTCCAAGCCCTGTGTTCAGTCTCCAGAGGCAACCAGGCCCTGACTCATGATTCCCCTGCCTCAGCCTAAGTGAAAGGAGTATGCTTATGTACCTGTCCAACTAGAAGTTTAGTGTTTGCTCTCACATCACTCACATTCACAGGGCTATACCCAAAGTCAGGGGCCTTCCCTATGGCTAAGGGAACAGCCTTTGCCTTCAAGGTCCACGAGAGTTCACCACTACGCCTGCCGAGGTCCATTCCAACCAGTGAGATGAAGAAACAGAAAACACACCTTTCCTTACTAAGGGCACAACCTGGCAGCTGCACGTGCCACTCGTTCACTTGGCCTGCCCTAGTAAAGCTTCCGTGTCGAATCTGTTCTCAGCGGTTGTGCTGGTTTGAAAGAATGGCCCCACAGGCTCACATTTCTGAAAGTCTGCTCTCGTGCTGGAGCTGTCCGGAAAGGACCAGGGGTAGCTTTGTTGTCGTCTCACTAGTCTAAGTATACTGTAGTGTACAGGAATGAGCACTTCTCTCCATGTTCTCAAAGCTGTATTTCAAGTTTCTGCTCAGTTGTCCCCTATATGGTGAGTTCTTTAACCTCCCAGAGGTCAGCCTTCTCCCATTTCCTTATCCTCTTTACCCCAAATTATTCTCCATACTGTGATTGCTATCTCATATGCTAATTATGTTCATCCTACCTAAAAAGGTAAGCTCCATAGAGATGGCTATGACACAAAGACTCAAGCTGCAAGGAAAGCCTTTCCTGCAGCAGACTCCCTTTGTAAACTCACAAGGCAGGAAAGCGCCCAGACCCCAACCTGAGGAGCTCTAGCAGCCAGGCCCCCAATCCCAGACTTCCCTAATGGTGGTCATTTTTTAGCTCTGGGACTGTCATTCCCAGCCCCAAAGCGGGACAGTGCACTACAAGAAAAATCCCACCACTCCCTGAACAGGAAAAGTCACCAATCTTTGCCAAGCAATTCTCACCCTGGAAAACACACACACACACACACACACACACACACACACACACACACACACA
>NW_026596356.1:472615-525757 GCF_907164565.1 Psammomys obesus | reverse complement strand
CACACACACACACACACACACACACACACACACACACACACACACACTCCTTCATAAGCGCTGCCTACTGTTCAGTTCCCTGCTGTCTTCTCCCGGGAGCCACCTCTAGATTGGTCCCCCCCCCCCAAACCCTCTCTCCCAATAAATCTTTTATGAGATTTGCTGCCTGGTGTGACTCTCATTGGAAGAAGTAAAGAAGGAAGGACCCAAAGAAGTGGAGAGGGGCTGAGGCTCCTGAGCCTCTCAGATCAGCTGGGACACCCTCCCCTGGGAGCTGAAGAAGAGTAGTCAAGTAGAGCCTTTAACACTGTAGCCCTCCAGCTCAGCCACGGATCAATAGTGTCTCTTGTGAGAAGCCTTCCTTTTAGAGCTCTGCTGTTCTTGGGCTCCCGTGTCTCAGCATACCTTTCCATTGGGACACTGTCCCACCTCAGAGCTGTGGTTCCAGGACTCCCAATTCCCAGGATACCTTTCTATCCGAGAAGGGAGGAAAACAAATAGTGGCAGAGATTCTAATTGTTTTTATTTTCTCTTGCTCTATCCCCAGTCCTTAATGCTAAATACCATGAGTAGAGCCAGGTGTGGCATATGCCTTTAATCCCAGTACTCAGGGAGGCAGAAGCAGGCAGATTGATGTGAGTTCAAGGCCAGCCTGTTTTACAGAGTGAATCCAGGACAGCCAAGGTTCCACCGAGAAACCCTGTCTTGAAAACAAACAAAAAAATTCCATGAATAGATGATTATAAAACAAATGCACCAATGTATAACAATATTAATCAGTAGGATTGGTTCTGGGATCAGAATGCCTAAGTTGAAATCCCGATTTTACCACTTGGTTTCATTTTTTTTTTTTTAAATGAAGAAAATAGTGTCCACTTCTTATGGCAGTTTTGAGATTAAATGATGTTATGTGTATAAAATATTTAGTCTCATAGAAAATAGATACCTGATATAATTGATGTGAATAAAACATAATAGGGTTCAGGGAGGGAACAAAAAAAGGCATAGGCAACCAACTCTTCTTATGGGAAATCCCCAAGTTGGTCAATAAGTTTACACTTTAACACAACAGTTTTTCCAGAGAGGCAAAAATAGGAATTCTGTTCAGTAATTCCTGATGTGACCTTAATACTACCTAAAATCTAACTATGTTTATGTTATCAGTTAATTCCCTTTTCTGTATAAGACTATTTCAAACTTCCTATAACTACTCATCACCATTTTGTTTTATTCTTTATTCTCAAATAACAACTTTACAATGAGCCAGCACTCGGGGAGGCTCATTCACTCTGTGAATTCCAGGCTAGCCTCATCTATAAACAAATCCAGGACAGCCAAGGCTACACAGAGAAACCTGTTTCAAAAACCCAAAACCAACCAACAAACAAAACAAAACAAACCCCAAAATAAAACTTTACCACCTTTCTTTTTCTAAGACAGTCCTGGTTGTCCTGGAACTCAGTCTATAGACCAGGCTGACCTTGAACTCACCTCCTGTTTCATTTTTTATTTATTTAAAGCAGGGTTCTCCAGGTGTGTGTGTGTGTGTGTAATAAAGGGAGGTTGAACTTGTTTCACACGTGTGGAGGTTTGTGCTGCATTTTGACACTTGTGTCCACACATATGTATGCACGGAAAATAAATACAATGTAAGAACTCGCAGTCACTTCTTCAGGAGGCTGAAGAGATGGCTCAGTAGTGAAGAGCACTTGCTATTTTGGAGAACCATAGTTTGACTCCCAGAACCCATGTGAAGAAGCTCACATCTGCACGTGACTCCAGCTCCAGGGGACCTGGCTTCCAAAGCACTGCATACATGTGTGCTCACACACACACACACACACACACACACACACACAAATGAATGCAAACTGCATACATGTGTGCTCACACACACACACACAGACACACAAATGAATGCAAACTGCATACATGTGTGCTCACACACACACACACACACACACAGACACACAAATGAATGCAGAACAAGCTACTTCTTTAGGGAAGATTCTGATCCCATAAAGAAGTACATTTATACTAGTGTATTTCCCATGACAAGATACACCTCTTCTATATAAAACTCACCAGAGTTGTACTTACTTTTCTTGTATTGACCTTTACACATTAAGTCCCAAGAGAACAACTACTGCATCTCTCATTTTTTTTAAATCTTCATGTCTTTTTTATTATCAGTTCGGTTTATTGAATATTATCACCTCACCATATGCCCCACGAAAGGGAGGTGCTTACAACCTGTCAGTTATGACTCCTGGAAAGAAGTTTCTTTCTTTATTTTTTTATTCACTTTACAGCCTTATTGTAGCCCATCCCTCCTAAACTTCAGGTCTTAAGATAACATCAGATTTGTATGTGAATACATAGTGTCACTTCTACCTAGAAAAGCAAAGACAGAATGAGAATCAGAAAAATGCATTCAAGAACCATAAATAACATGTCTTCTAATAGGAGCATAAGGAAAAAAAAAACCTGAAGAGGCTTAAAACGAGTCTAGAGAGGTCATGTGGGACATGTTCAAACAAAGCCCCAGTTGTGATGCTGAGTCTGATGTCACAAAAACCAATAAGCTAATGAGTAGTTATTTGTATTTTGTTTTGCAGTTGGCTAGTCTGGAAAATGAATTGGTAGATCTAAGGTCAAGTCCCTCTTTCTTCAAAAGAGAACCCCTAATTTAGTTGGCAAATGACTGGTAAGAATAGAGCTTACAGTCCCTGCCTCTTTTATAACAAGTTCGGGCCACATGAGAACTTTTTAACGTGTGACTTCCAGTACGTGTCCTTAAAGGAAGAAGACATACCCCTTGCCAACAAACTGCTCCACTCTGTTCCTTGAAAGGTTTACGTGATGAAGAAGGCTCCACCTTGGGCCACAGGGATGAAGGGAAGACCCCCGACAAGCTGTCAGAAAACTGAGAAGCAGCCTGGCAGCCCGTGTCTCTGACGATTGTGAAGCCACCACATGAGCTTTGGACTAGGTTTTTTACTTGAAAGAAATAAAAACTTGGTAAGCTGCTGTTTTGACTCTTTGCTATCATTAACTGAACTGGGTTCCAGCTAATCAAAAGGGATCTGTCCTCTGCATCATGAACTGATGGAAGTTCAATTAAGCTGCTGATAAAAAGGAGCTAAAGTATTAAATATTTACACAGAATTATAGGACCTACAAATTGAAAGAGTAAATGCTATAAAAGGGACTTTGGGTGATGACTGACCATACAGTGTTAGAAGAAACTATGCAGTGAGTTTTGGGATAAAAAGATAAATGTCCAGTTGGGCATGGCAGTTTGTTTCTATAGTGTAGAATTCCAGAGGCTACGATGCTGTTGGGAAGTAATTTCCTCCTAGAATAAGCACTACACCTTGGAGGGAAGCTTTTTAAGATAAAGAAGTATCTGCAAGGTCAAAGCAGGTCTCCAATCAAGAGCCCTGATGCAAGCTGTCCAGCTTCTCTTTTGTGTCTCTGTTCTTAGATTATCTATCTTTTCCTTGATTTCTAAGCTGTGGTGTTCTTTCTTTTAAAATTATGTCTGCACGAACCCTTACATTGTACATTAAATACACGTAGATTGTGTGCACACACACAGACACATGCACACACACACACTAGGCATAGGGAAAAGCAGCACTGTAATATCCCCACTGGAAGATCATAGTCAAGATGCAAAGAAACAGAATCAAGAGGTATGTAGAAATGTAAAATGGCAATTAAGTAAGAGGATCAGAAGGATGTACTTAGGTTTCTAGCTTCTGAAACTAGATAAATACCAGGCATAACAGCTAAGTTTTTAAGAAAAAAAAGTTGGTTTGGGATGTTTTTGAGACAAGTGAAGATGTAGCTTAAAGATCTGGGAGTCATCAGTACCTAAAACCCAAAGTGGGAGAATGGAGCAATCCTAGAGAAACTCGACAGAACATGACCTAGTAAAAGCTATGAAAAGGGTGAGCCCACTACAAAGATTAGGACACCACAGTTAAAGAAACAGGAGTAAAATCCAAGTGTGAAATCAAGAGATTGATGGATGGAATGTCAATAAGGAACTAACTACTATATAATCAAATGTCACTAGGAGATGAAATACAGAGGACCAGGAAATAATGGATCTACAGATAAGGCTATCATTCAGGTGGTCTTAGTAAGCACTCTTTCAGTAGAACTCAAAATGTGCTAGCTTATGGAATGGGAATAGAGAATGGCTTGCAAGGTGGACACAAATGTGTCTGAGATATAGCTGTAAAGTGTTAAGAGTAGGATGATAACTAGGTATAACTATTTGAACAGTGGAGACCTTAGCGTATTTAGAAACTGACAACAATAAGCAAGAAGTTGGAAGCACTCAAGAAGGAAAAGACTAGGATTCAAAGTCCAGGAATGGGCACTGGCATTAGATGAGAGTGTTTCTCACTATTTAAAGGGAAAGGGAATGGCACTGATGGGCCAGTCAGCAACAGGGACCAGATGTTACCTACAATAGCTTCTACTTTTTCTTATGGAAGGACGGTATGGCCTACAGAAAGAAAAGAGTAAGGGGCTAAGAGGGGTACAAACATTGACGTAAAATCTCAGTACCTGAGAGAAAAAAGGAGGACGATCTTTGAAGTTCCAGGCCAGCCAGGGCTACAGGGTGATGGCCTGCTCAAACACACACACACACACACACACACACACACACACACACACACACACAGTCATCAATGAGATGGTGAGAGCTGAGATTCAAAGTGGCATAAATATGCTCTACAGTGATCCCCTTGAGTAGCATTTAGTTGTTCAAATGCAGACACAAAATGCTTCATAAGGGGGCAAGGCACAAAAAGTTCAGCTATAGGAGAGAAATTACTGGAGTTTAAACGGGCTAGGAATCTAAAGACAAGTGCTAGTGAGAAAAGAAACAATGGGAAAGCTACAGCAAAATCAAGTGACGGTAGGGACAGTGACTTACTACCAAGTAGAAGGAATGTGGTCAGTGAATAAAATTAAGTAGTATTTTGCTGTTTTAGTAATAGTACTCTGAAGACTGAGTGGTTTAGAATGATGATAATAGCCAAGACACAATAAAATGGGTCAAGGAATTAAATGATCTTAACTACCAATCAAATTGTCTGTATAAACACCAAAGCATTAAGCGGTAAACAGGAAGTATAGGAGCTATGTAGAGGAAAGGGGGGAAAAGTACATTTGAATATCAAAACAGTGAGAAGGCTGCATGGATGAACAGCTTTAGAACAAACATATTGAGCCAAGGAACAGGCAGTAAAGTCCTGAAGTCACAATGACAGCACCAACACCTGTCCTCCGTTTGTGATGTGGTAAGGCTATGTTGAAATTTACTCCTGGCCTGGGGAGTGAGTCAGTGGTGGAGCCCTTTCTTAGCATGTACAAAAATCCTGTATTTGATCCCTTGAAACAGTCCTCTCCTCTCAAAAAAAAAAAAAAAAAAAAGGAAAAGGAAAAGCCCGCAAAACTGTCCCTGTGTGCTGTGCTTGCAAACACTGCCCTGCTCTCATTACTCCAATGGCTATTACTTTACGACAAGACTTGAAAATGACCAGCAGCTATAGAAACTGGGTAGTAGGAATGGGTTTTCTCCTACGTGTTAAAGGAGAGAAACTTGAGAGGAGACTGAAAGTAGAAAAACACTGACAGGTCAGAATGAGGCACATTTGTTTCTGCAATGAAGGCAGACAAGGTGCAGGTGCTGATGTGTGTAAGCGCTCTGTAGTCTGAGTGTGGGAGCACATGTGATCCCAGCACTTAGAAGTAAAGGCCAGAGGATTTGAATTCAAGGTTTGAGACGGCATAGTGAGGCTATCTCAAAAACAAAACAAGTTCAGGTAGCTCAGAGTGTGGGCTTCAGGAAGATCTGTTTCCTAGTCTTTTTCTAGCAATTACTAATTATGTGACATAGGAAGAAAGGAAACAGACGATCATTGACAGGAACAGATAGATGCTGATGTAGAGACTCTCCTAGCAGCAGGATCCTGGATCTTCACCTTCCTGTTTTTGGGAATTAAGAAGTTCCCAAGCTGCTTTACTTACATTTATACTTGTCAAGGAATGAATTTTATCATATAGACAGGAGGTCACTCTATAGGGAAGCTCCTGGTCGGCAACTTTTATCTTTCTAAAGAATAAAACCAGTTGTAGCTCGTATCTGTAATCCTAGTACCTGGGAGGCTGAGACAGGAGGATCACAAGTTTAAGGCCAATGGGCCCCACATCAAAACCACCTAAAAGGAAAAGGAGAAAAGAAAAAGAAAAAGAAAGCAGTGACTAGAATCTGTTTTTCAAGAAGTGTGTGTAAGACAAAGCTGCCCTACATTCTGGATTCTTGCTTCTTTACCTGTTTAATAGAAATAATACTTCCTAGTTTTGCAATTAAAAATGAGTAAGTATGATAAGTTTATACACAGTACTCAATAGACATGACTTTGAGACGATAACTGCTGTGGAACAAATATGGGCTCAGTGTCCCAGCTGCATTTTACTGATGGGGTCTGGGTACCGCACACGCCTTCAACTGCACAATTCTTTCCTGTTAAGTGCCAGCACTACAGGTATGCACGACAAGGCTTGGTGCAAGATCTGCATTTTAATACACAGTCCACTAAGATTTTCAAGTTTTTGGTCAACACTTGGGAGGTAGAGGCAGGAGGATCAGGAGTTCCAAGGCTGTCCTTAGTTATCATGATTTCCAGACCCCATCTCGAAAATAAAAAATAAAATGCATTATTTCTGACCTGCAGGTGGGGGAAAAAAATCTGCTTTATGAATGGTTGGTTTAATTCCTCTGTGAAAAATGAAAGGGAAGAAGTGAAGAAGAAATGGGTGACCCAGTTGTTCAAGTTCCTGCCTGGCATACACAAGTCTTGAACTTAAACCTCTGTAAATAACAAATGCAGAGCCCATACTGTTGCTTTCCCTGCATGTTGTCATTATTCTTGAAGCCCCACACGGTGGTACATGCCATCCTCATTCCTTCTCCAGCCCCACACTGGGAACGAAGTCATGTAAATGGCATCACCCAGAAAAGAGGAATCGTGAATATAGATGTGAACCCTACGGTGAGGTGGTAATGAAATTGGAGAGGCTGGCATGCATCAGTGAGAATAATGTAAGGTGGAGGGTAGAGAGCTGGGATTAGGAGATTCTAGATAAGCAGTGAAACACTAAGGAAACATTAGGGGGTCACACAGATTATACTGAAAAATCTCCCTCTAATACCATCAAACTCTCCCTTAGGTTTCTCTACTTGAGATTTGACTACCTGACTGACCCTAAAGACAAGAAGAAAGCTCTTCTTTGTATAAAGTCTTTATTGCTAATTTCACAAAGGCAGGAAATAATGACAGTAAACTGAAGAAATGTTTGAAATTCTAGACAACATCCCCATTCCCGAATTCTTAGAGGCTTTTTTTTTTTTTCTGTTGTCACTGACCTCCTAGGAATCAGTGGCTAAAGCCTATGGTGGTACTGTTTTCTTCCTCCTTTTATTGTTTGATATTTGCCTTGTTACCCTACATACATTCAAAAATTTTCTTTTGGTATGACAGCTCATAAAAACAAGCAAGCAAGCAAACAAAGAGTTATGAGCCAATGTATAATCAGGTACTTGAGTTAGACTCAAGGAGCTCTCTTTTTGGAACCAATTTCCCATTGCTATTTCCATTCTTAAAACTATACCCATAATCCCTGCTTTTTGCTGGGGGATGTGGGAATGCTGAGTTCTACATAAAGAAGGCAGTTTCTCAACTGCCAAGGGTAGTATATAGGCACTAATGACAGAATGAAGAATGGTACCAATTAATGGACAAAAGCTCCCGTCCAGAAAATCAACCAGCGTGAAAACGGGTTTATTGGCTCCAAGAAAAGGAGCAACAGTACCATTTCAGGCTCAAGCTCTCTGTACAAATTTCGACAAGCCCAAGGTCCATAGAGGGAACTACCCAAGCACCTTCTCTCCTAGGGCCAGGAAGGCTAGCTGCCTGATGGTGAGTCTCTGGGCTGTTCTGCTGGAACACCTGGCACGGCCGAGGCAGCCTCATAGTCCGCGATGCGGCGCTGGACTAGGGCGGGCATGAGGTGGACGTAAGCAGCCATGAGGCGGTGATTAGAATGGATGAGTTTTCCAGCACAGCTGTGCAGACAGGCCTCCTGGAAGGAAGAACGGACACAAGTAGAAACCAAAAGGGGCCCTGGCAAACCCTCCTCCTCCTTTCTGGGTCTCCTCTAGGGGTGAGGTCAAGGAAGAGAGAGGGAAAAAGTGGAGGGGCGAGGGCTGTCACGTCACGTTATTGTCAACTCTGCCCCCCCCCCCCCCCGCCCCAGTTTCCACCTCCTCAGTGTCCAGAGTTCGGTGGTGCAGGCTGGGCACACAGCGCTGGAAGCACAGTTCTGTCATTCGGTTGTAGACCAACAGGAAGTCTCGCAACTAAGAGAAAAGGGACCAAGGCTTCACCACCGCCGCGGCTTCCCGGGGTGCGCAGCCCGCCTCCCCCTTTGGGGGCTCTTGCGTATAACCCCGGCTTCAACCGAGCCTTTAAACCCGAGGGCAACTTAGCTATCGCTCACGTTTCTCAGTTGCTGCTGCTGCTGCTCCATCACGCCCAGGGCGTGAGGGTCACGTCACTTCCGTCCGCACCACGGGGGGGGGGGGGGGGGAAGAAAGTTCCGAGTCGCCCCGGAAGTAAACGCTTGCTACTCCACCCCGCCCAAGAGCTTGAAGGCGTGGCTTCAGGAGAGCTCTGCCCACGGCTGCCAAACGTCACCTCCGCCCTTTTCCTCTGCGACGTGGCCGGCTTCTTCTGCCCGGAGAGTACGTCACTTCCGCCAAATCTCTGACCTGCTGCTCGGATCGCGACGGGAACTGGAACCCGAGGTCCCCCCGCGGTCCGGGCCTCGCGCCCTGAGGGGAAGAGCGGCCCGGCTCAGGTGAGAAGGACATACTTGGACGAAGGGAAGTTGAACGCAGGAACCTGTACGGGGGGCAAGATGCCCTGAGCCCTTGGCAAGGATGAGGACACACCTGATGCCCAGGTGTATGGGGGTGGGGGAGCCTCTCACATCTGGGAGGCATAAACTGACGTTGGAAGGGATTGCTTGTGTCCTCGGAAAGAGAGGCTCTCACCCGACACCAGGAACATTCAACAACTGCTTCAACTAAGGCCTGGTGGGGAGGGCCTGAGGGAGGCAGGTGCATGTGGTGGAGAAAGGAGAGACCGTCTTAAGGAAGAGGAGAAGGAACACCAAAGGCTGTGAAAGACCGGGATTGCAGAGCATGCTTGAGCGGCAAGTGAGCATCTGCGCCTAGGAAAGGGTTTTGCTTCCTGGTAAACATGCTGTGCAGGGTTAAGTTCCCAGAGCGCACAGATCTTCCCGCTGGTCCTCACGGCTGTAATCCTACTGCCTCAGTATTTCACACGTAGTGGGCACTCACTGAATGTTTGCTGACTGGCTGAATGCGTGCATGGCTACTAGAGGCGAGGTTGGGGATTGTGAGAAGACACTCGAGGCTCTGGGATGCACGCATCTGTAGCAATAATGTGGTTAGAAGGGAAGACATGCACACACTCAAGGAAAGCAGTGGTGGTTGATGCCCAGGGACACGCAAGCCCTAGAACAACCTCTGAGATCTCTGAGAACACAAGGAGGGCCTCCTTGTGCTGGAGTGCTGGCCAGTTTCCAGAATTATCTGTGTTGGGCTTCACAGTGTGCTGGGGTGGAAATCTTGACTCCAGTCCCTTCCCTAGCCATGACGGACGGGATCCTAGGGAAGGCAGCCACGATGGAGATTCCCATCCATGGAAATGGTGAAGCTGGGCAGCTTCCTGAAGACGATGGGCTGGAGCAGGTGCTTCTGTTTGATTCTTCTAATTATTTCAATTTAGCAATCCTGACTTATAGACATTTTACTTTCTCTCATCCCATTAGACTTTATTTAACTAGATCCCTTCATACTTTTCAAATCTTCATTATGGTTCTGTACAGACTTTATTATGCACTCTCTCCATCCCCAAAATGTTTTCTTTACCACCGCCCCCTCTGTGTTCCCTCTTCTCTGGCCTATAGGACCTCCAGCAGGTGATGGTGTCAGGACCCAACCTCAATGAAACTAGCATAGTGTCTGGTGGCTACGGGGGCTCTGGTGACGGACTTATCCCCACAGGTATGAGTGATAGAGACAGGGGTCTTGAGTGGGGATGCCATTAGGACAGTTGGGAGGCACATAGGACACATATAGGAAAGCTTGATTTATGGACTGGAGAGCTTGAGAACTGCTGTTGTGAAATCCATAGACCGTCCAGTGCCGGAGCAGCTCCCAGAGCTGCCCGTCTGGTTCCCATTTGCCATATGAGATATCTCATTTGTCTTTTCCTCTCTGCCGCCACCACCTGAGCCAGGTCAAGACCTTTAGGTTATGAGAGCTCTGGAGCTTACGGCTGATTTGGAACTTTGTAAGGCTTCTCAGAGTTTCATTTTAGACTCTTCCAAGAATTCCACCTGGAAATACCATCCAACTTCCCTGTTTTCAGTGCCACCATCTTTGACCCTGCCAGTCTCACTCATCATGTTTGCTCCTGTCTCCTCGTCCCGTATACACCAACAACACTCCTACCCTACCCCAAAAATGCCAAATATGTACATTGAGTTGACTTGATTGTCAGCACACAAGTCCTTGTTCCCCCATTGACCAGAAGAATGCAGTTGTCTGTCTAGATTTTCCTTCTTCAGAGAGATCATTTCATGTGCTGGGAGGGAAGTGGGGCCACAGAAGTGTCTGGTTGTATCTGAGAGAAACTAGTGTCAGAGAACTTGGTCCTTTAGGATCTGGCCGCCATCCATCTCACAGCACCTCACCTTCTGGCCCTGGTGATGAGGTGGCCCGGGGCATCGCTGGAGAAAAGTTTGACATCGTCAAGAAATGGGGCATCAACACATATAAGGTAAGATTCAAGGGCCTCTCCTCAGAAACTCCATGGGACCTTTTCCCTTTCCCTGGATCTTTGCTATGACTAAGGATGGGAGTGCTGGAGTAGTTACTTATTGGGGTTGGGGTGAGGTTTAGATTTCTGACCTCCCCTCCCTCCCACTTCCCAATCAGTGCACAAAGCAACTGTTATCAGAGAGATTTGGCCGAGGCTCCCGGACTGTGGACTTGGAGCTAGAGCTGCAGATTGAGTTGCTGCGTGAGACGAAGCGCAAGTATGAAAGTGTCCTGCAGCTGGGCCGGGCACTGACAGCCCACCTCTACAGCCTGTTGCAGACCCAGCATGCACTAGGTGATGCCTTTGCTGACCTCAGCCAGAAGTCCCCAGAGCTTCAGGTGCCTCAGCCAAAATGAAGAGGGTGGGGGAACTGGGCCCTGGCCCTTCCAGGCAGGCATTCCTCAGCCTCCCTCCCTCCCTCCTGCAGCCCCCAGGGAGAATCCCTCAGGGTGGTGCCCAGTCCTGCCCCAAGCATCACTCACCTATGGAGGCAGCCTAAGGGTTTGTACAGAGGTCCAGAAGTTGGAGGGGTTGTGGGAGAGGGCTCACCAATTACAGCCTCCCAAGTAACCTTTCTCCATGTCATCGAGAATGCCTGTGGTGCTTGGCCTAATCAGAGTCCCCCCTGCCTGCTGCACTAGCTTCCCGTGTTCCTGTCCTGTAAACTCATCTAAGACCTCCTACCCCAGCACTCCTACCTCAGGCATCCACAAGGCGACCTTACTAACTGTGGCTAAGAGAGCCTGGCTAAAGGCAGTCTGGTCGTTTCAGTTTTGATGGCTGCTTCTTCTTTGGGATGGAGGGAAATGAAGGGCTCTACAGCTCCAGTCAGGTAAGGACTGTTACTCAAGGCCTGTGCCTCCCTTCTGCCCTTAGGAGGAATTTGGCTATAATGCGGAGACGCAGAAGCTGCTGTGCAAGAATGGGGAGACGCTGCTAGGGGCTGTGAACTTCTTTGTCTCTAGTATCAACACACTGGTCACCAAGACCATGGAAGACACACTCATGACTGTCAAACAGTATGAGGCCGCCAGGTGTGGGCACTGACAAAGCCCAAGGTTTGGGAAGTTGGCTGGCGGGGGTGAAAATTGAAACATTTAGGGGCATACACATTGAGAAAGGAGAGGAGTTCTGTGTGTGAATGAAGAGGTGGAGACCAGCCTTTATCACCCCCTTCCCAGGCTGGAATATGATGCCTACCGGACAGACTTAGAGGAGCTGAGCCTAGGCCCCCGGGATGCAGGGACGCGTGCTCGACTTGAGAGTGCCCAGGCCACGTTCCAGACCCATCGGGACAAATACGAGAAGCTGCGGGGAGATGTAGCCATCAAGCTCAAGTTCCTGGAAGAAAACAAGGTGCTGCTCTACTCCCTTGGTCCTAAATCACCTTCCCATCTGACAGTGCCCCTCCTTTCAGGCCCTCCTGATTGTTGGGTGGGGAGATGCAGCCTGGCCAGAGAGTGGGTTGTTCCCTAGGCCCTTGATACATGAGCATTTTCAGGTCACGGCTACCCTCTCCATCACTAGCCTTTTTTGTTGAGGATCTGGTTACTAGTCTCAGGAGCATAACTGAAAAAAAAAAAAAAATTGCCTCCTGGGCTGCGGTGCCAGAACCTAAGACCCAGCAGATAAAGTCAGGTTTCTTTCTTCATAGTGTCCCTTCTCTTTTGACTTCTTGGAAAGCCCCCACCCCCACAGCCCTGTCAGCAGAGTCCATGCTCTGGTGTCTGCCTGGGATTAGGCTCATTGCCCCTCAAGAGGGGTGCTTGAGTCCAGGCTTAGCTGACCTTGCCGGGCCCCTAGATCAAGGTGATGCACAAACAGCTGCTGCTCTTCCACAACGCGGTGTCCGCCTACTTCGCTGGGAACCAGAAACAGCTGGAGCAGACCCTGCAGCAGTTCAACATCAAGCTGCGGCCTCCAGGAGCCGAGAAGCCTTCCTGGTTAGAAGAGCAGTGAGAGGCTTCCAGCCCAACTTGGCTATCAAGAAAGACACAGGGCGGGGCAACCCCAGGGTGGAGGAGATTGGACATGGGCCGTCCTTTGCCACCTACTTGCTGGCTTGGGCTCCCCTTTCCCGGCTGGGGTCTGACAACAGCTTTGCCCGCACTGCTGTGGTCTGAAGAGGGCCTGTAGGCCCAGGAGCTGCTGCCCTGTCCTTTATCTTCCTGGCCACTGAGCTTCATTCTCAGATTCTTTCCTTTCACTCCACAGCCAAAGGCTATGACAAAACACTCCCTGGCCAATGGCATTCACTCCTCAGGCCTATCCCCAGCTCTTGGGCTGTGCCCCTGACCAAAGACAGGACCTCAAAAGGCTCTGTCAGCCAATGGCAGCTCTTCCTGGGCTCCCCTGGGCCAGTAGTGTTGCCTCCAATACCCTTTGTCCCTCCTCGATTTGTGACCATTACAGAGAAGGGAACTGGGACCAAAGGGGTGGGGATAATGGGAAGCCCCATTTATGGCCCTGCATCTGAATGGGCCCTCCCCTGGTCCACCCACCCAGTTGAATTGTGCTTAGAGCCCCAGAAGACTGGGTTCTAGCACTAGGAATAAACCTTTCGTAAAAGCAGGCCCAGTGAGGTCAATTTGTGGGGGACTAGAGGAGGGTGGACGGTAAGAAATTTCCAGTAACCATCCAATTTTTAAGAATTTAGAAGAGCTGTGGCTAAGTTTCAGAAGCTGCTGAGGGCCTGATCCCCCTCATTCCTCTTTAGAGCCAAGACAGCTATGGGTCTGAAGAGCATAGGGTCCAGAGGGGTTTGGGCTGGCTAAGCATCACACATTCTCATTCAATCATACAGCGATGTTTACTGAGTGCTTTTATTTGCCAGGCCCTGTGTTAGGCCCTGGGGAAACATCAGTGGGTAAAACACGGTCCCTGCTCACAGTGCTTAAGGCCAAGTGGGGGATAGAGACAAGTAACCAGGCAACTAGAATACAATGGGAAATGCTAGGATACGGGATGCAATGGGAACACCAGATAAGGGGCATTGAGCTTAGACTCGGGGAGACGTGGGGATGCCAGTTTAAAAGCTAAGATCTGAGAAGTAGGCAGCTCATAGCTCAGGCAGAAAGGCCAGTGTACATGAAGAGATAAAGGCCACTCCTGCTGTAACCTGCACCGCGCCTGGTGAAATCAAACCTGAGCTTTATGTGAGAAATCACAAGAAAACTCCCAGCAGCACTTTAGTTGGGGCTCAAGTGCCATCAACTACAGCCCCAAAGACAACTGCAGAGATTGTCAGGATTCTCTGACCCCTAGAGGGTAGAGAAGGGTCAACCCAGTCAGCGGGTTCTCATAGCACAGGGTGTCAGCCTGATTTGACTCAGTCATTTATTGATGCCGCAATCCCCAGCTAGGCCTCCCGGGCATTCGTCAGCCTTTATGCAGGCAGCTGCCTGTCTTAGTTGTTAGAGGTGCTGGTCCTCATATTAGCCCCTACTTCACGGACCACTGGGGATTTTTGATTGTAAGAGCACTGGATCTCCAAGAGGTTGGAGACCACCCGAGAGCAGAGCCTAAACCTGGGCCCACCATTTTCTAGCTGATTAGATTAACGCCTGGGGAACGAACACTCCGCTTCTTCCGTCGTAAAGCAGCTACCTATTACGGTCATGCGTATTAAATGAGATAATGTATGTAAAATGTTAGCTCTGTCCGGCACGGAATAAACAGTCCCTTTAATGCACAAGTTTGATTGTATTCTACCTCTACCAAGGCTGTTTTTCCGTAGTGCAATGATTCTGAGAATTGCTCTGGGCCTTTGGTGTGAAGGAGTCCCTGGATGGTCTAAACCAAATTTCCTCACGAGGGGGCTTCTGAGGCATCTAGAACCGAATGAACTCTCCCAGTTAGCTCGCAATCCCCTTCTCCAAGACTTCTGGGCCGAGGTACAGGTGGTCTCCCTCCCTCTTGTTCAGCGGAAACCAAACTAGCAGGTTCCTCGGGAGCCCCGGGAAAGCCAGAGAGGGTGCGACCAGAAGCAGACAGGACGAGATCTCGGAGTACTGAATCCAGCCGGTTCTAACTGCTTTTTCTTGAAGGCACCAAGTGCCACTACCAGAGCCCGGCTTCTGGGCCTCGCCCTCAGGCCTCAGGAGCCGGCGGCGGCAGCAAGGATCCCGTCCCGGATCTAGGATCCGGGATCCGCCGGCCGGCTAGGTCCCAGGCGCCCCGCCGGGGCAACGCCGCGAGCAGGAGGGGCGGGGGCGGGGCCGGCGCGGCGGGGGCGGGGCCGGGGCGGGCCTTGGGCTCCGGAGTCGCCCCCTCCCCCGGCCGGTCCGCAGCCCCGCCCCGGCCCCTCCCTCCGGCCTGTGCGACGGGTCCGGCGGCGGCGCCGGAGCGGGGACAGGCGGAGGCGCGGGACGTGGGGCGGCGCCGCGGGCAGGGCCGGGCGGACGGGCGCTGGCAGCGGGGTCAGCGCCGCGGGCCGCTCCGAGTGGCTGCAGTCCGGGCCTTGCCCTCCCATCCTGCTCCCACGCTGTGAGTGCGCCGCGCGGGCCCCAAGGGTGCGTCCGGTTCCCCTGTGGCTGGGGTGCGGGTCCTGGTGCTAGCGGCGGTGTGTCGGTCCGAGCGTCTGTGGGTGGGGGCGCAGATGCTTTTCAAAAGCTGTTCCTGTCTCTGTCCACGTGAGGCGTGTCCGTGTCTGTGAGAGCAGCGGGGGGATTCTTGGGGCTGTGGCTGCTCACGTGAGGTCCATGTTTGCGGGCGGTGCGGTGGGGGGAGGCGCGGGTGGATGGGTGATGGTTCCTTTTAGGAGCGCGGGTTTTGGGAGCCCGTGTGTGTTGGCGGAGGGTGCCGAATGCTGCGGCCGATGGTGGTGGGTGGGTGGGGTTGCCGATTGACACTCTGGAATTTTGTGGCCCCGCTTGTCCGAAGGGTTCCTTTCTCCGTGGTGCAGACGTCTCCACCGCTACTCCTTCCTTGGGCGACAAGAAGCCCACTAGCCAGGATGGAGGACATCCTTCCTCCGCTGCGGGCACTGCTTGTTGGACAGGAAGCTTCCTGCAGGGGCTGTTTCTTGTAGGAAAGGACCCCTCTCGTTCTCCCTCCGCCTGGGCCCCGCCTGGAGGACCCCTGACCCCTCCCTGGTTCCCACCTCCTTCCTCCTGGATTTGGTTTTGCAGGGACAGATGGTTGCAGGTTGGAAGGGCAGGCTGCACCCCAGGGAGGTCAGCCTGCCTAAAAAGCAGGCCCTATGCACGTTCCTGGTGTGGGAGTCCATGAGGACTGCACAAACCCAGGACTTGCCCTAGCGGGAAGACAGACCTGAGATTTCGAGGCGATGCAGTTGTCTCTACAGGTCTGCAGCCACACTGGGCAGACTCCTAAGCAGGGCTCTGGTTTGCTGCAGAATGGGAGAGCTGCAGGCCTGACAGGTGCCTGCCTCTCTCGGCTTGGACGCCTCCAGTGAGAGAGCACTTACCGTGTATGCTGTGGGAAAGCTACCTGTGTTAAATAGAGGTCTCTCTCCTCGGAACTTTGTTCCTTTGTCTTGTTGCTGCTTTGATTTTGCCTCTCTTCGCTGAGAGGGACCTGCAGAGTTTAAACATAACTCTCCTGTCACCAGCATCTATTGAGCACTTTATATTTGGTAGTTACCGACTCAGCTACTTAAGGGACTGTGGCATTTCTGCTCATAGAACTTGAGAAAAAAGAGGACCATAGCTGGGATTGTATGGCCTATGTTCAGAAAACTTGTGATGGCTATAGGGAAGAGTGCTGAGAGTAAAATCATGGGTGGCTTAGACCCAGAAAACATTTATTTTGGAATGGGTGAGGAGGGATGTCCTGTGAGCACTCTCTAACATGCTTAGCCTTGTGATGGAAATTAGCAAGGAGGTTTTGGATGGGATTTAATCATGGGCACATTGCAGACTGCAGGAGCCTTTTAATTTGAAGGGGAGCCTCTGGACTCTCACATCTGAGAACAAGAAAACCTTCTCCCTCCCATTTTACAAATATGGGTGTGGGGTTGAAAAGTTGCTTAGACTTACCTTGTGTAGTAGAGTTAGTGACAAGACTAGATCCTAAATTTCATGGCTAGGGGAAAACATTTTTAAATTAAAATAGAATGGCATGAGTTTGTCCAATTCCTCTCCTCCCTCAAGCCCCTCCCAGCTACTGCCCTACTAATCACTCCCACGCTCTCCTTCAAATTGATAGCCCCTTTTCTTCATTATTGTCAATATGTGTGTGTAAATGAATGAACAAGCAGAGTGTCATGGGGACCCCAACCATAAGGGATCTCTTGACTTTTAAAACTGGAGCACATCTTTGTGCTCAGATGCATCATGCCTTGTATGTGAGGTGAGAAGAAAGTCAGAGTTGAGATTCCTTGGATTCTGACTGAGGCCTGGTGAACCGTGGTGCCTTTTATGACGGGGAGAAGCACAGCAGGAAGACAACGTCAGGAGGAAATGAGTTCAGCTTGGTACTAATCCTGTCCGTCATCCAGGCAGACATGTCCAAAAATGCAAGTAGATGTGCAGGTCTTAGACTCAAGGGAGTCTTTCAGCACAAGGCTTCGGGGTCTGTTAGAACTGGGTGAGAATTAGAACCTTGAAAAATAATGAGATTGACCAGGCAGAAGATGTAAACAGAGACGCTGCAGCAGAACCCTGTGAACTAAACGTTTAAGGAATGGGCCGTGGGAGCAGCCAATGCAGTGAGTGGGAACTTAGATCAACGGGGCATAAAACCATGGAATTTAGGTGCCACCCTTTTGAGGCTTACTCTTACGCTACTAGTCTGTGTGTGAATGTTTCATATTTCTCCTCTTTTACTCAGTTTTCTCAAAGCACCTGTCAAACTCAGATTTGTCCCTCAAGATCCAGCTCAAACATCCCTTCCTCGGGAAGCCTTTTTCACTCTCCACCAAGTTAGGTGCTTCCTGCCCTAGCATTTTGGAAGTCAGTCTCATGTATGTGCAGGTCAGCTTCCCGCAGGTTAAAAGTAGGAAGCCACTTGAAAAACCTAGATGAAGGGCTTGGCCTAGAGTGTGTCCATGGGCATTTGATCGAATGATCCATGTACCTACCCTGTCAGGCATTAGTGAAGGAGATTAATAATAGGAATTTCATCACTTTCCTTCCCTGGAAAAGGAAAGGTTGCACAGGTTTGAGGGCTTTCCCTCATCCATTGTTGATTCTTTTCTTTTGGAGAAAGCCCAAAGGCTACAACCCACAGATAGTTGTTACTTTTCCGAGCCTCAAATGATCAAATATACCTGGAGGCTAGTGAGTGGGAATCATTTTAACAACTGTGGAAATCCTGCACACTGGGAATCTTTGTGATTGGAGGAAAACATCATGGGGGAAGCTGATTACTGTTTGAGAATCTGGAAAAACTGAAGAGCTTTGAAACATATTTTCCCCTTTATGTCAAGGATCTCATTCATTCAGCATTGGCTGTCTTCATTTGTTCAAAATCAACTTAACTCTCTGAATTTGACTTCTTTGGATGCCAGAAACTATACTTCCTGAGGCTAGAGTAGCTTTAGGGGCTTTAAATTGTGGGGCCTCTTAACATTTCACAATGAGGATCACTGCTTTGATGGTAAGGCTCTCTTCTCCCTTGGCCTCCAGATAGCTTGCTTCCTCTCTGCCATTCCTATCTCTGACAACTTCCCAGTCTTCTCTGCAGACTTTACATTCTGAGCCTTTATCATAAATATTGGCATTCCTGTGCTCTCCTTTGCACCGTACCTGGTGTCATTCTCTATTGTGGCTTCAGAAATATCCCTATTCCAGAGACCTCTAAACCCATCTCTTCCCTTTCCTATACCATTGCCTTTCCCGCTGCACTGTTCCACTTGAATATATCCCAGGCGCACCTGGAGTCCTTGTTAAACACTGGACATGTCACCCTGTCCCCAAACTCTTCCAGTTTCTAAGCTAGAAAACTAGTGACCATTTTAAATCCCCTCTTCTACCCTGTCTTTTCATATGAAACCAACCAGTTTCCAGGTTCTATTGATTTCTCCCTATGAAAACTTTCAGCCTCCCCCTAGCAACTACCTTTCTTAGGCCAGTCTCTTAAATTTCCATTCTTGAGCTTTGGTATTTTCCACACAGCAATCAAAAATTTACTTTTGTCATTCTGGGCTTAACCTCCCCAACCACCATCAAACTTTTCCTTTGCACTTTGGATAAAGCCTTAATCCCTTAGCAGGGAAGAGGGTAAAGTCTAAAGTCCTTCCTAAGGCAACAAAGCATTATGTGGTATAGCCCCTGCTGAGCTCTGCGTCTTGTTTGTTGGCCCTCTCCTGCCCCAGTGAGTGATGCAGCTTCCAGAGCCAGAGGGCACTATGTGCTCTGTAATGTATCCACCCTCAGTCTCCATTCCTCTGGGCCTGTCCCCACCCCAGGTCCAAGTTAGGGGCTTTGTACGCCTAGAGCAGCCTGTTTCCTCAGGCCCAGTACCACATGTTTATCTCAGCTCAGCTGTGTCCGTTTGTTTCTGTATCCCAGCAGAGATGTCCAGTGAATGCTGAATGAGGAGTGAAGAGCCTTTAGAACCAAACCATAAAGGAGCTGGGTGGGATAAGGGATAAAGATGCCCAAGGAAGGAGGTTGCAACCTAGCTCTGTGCCCACTTGAGTCCTGGCCTGTTGGAGGCCTGTGTCTAGAACAGAGAGGTGACCCAGGAGTATGAGGAGCCAAGGGAGCCAATGCAGCGAATCTTAGATTCAGGCTGGGGTATAGCCACAGCAAATGTGATGCCCTGTGAATCTGGGTGGAAAGCTGAAGCAGGAAGGGGAAGGGAGGGAGGAGCTGTTGGTCCTTGGACTTAGCCCAATTCCCGCCTCTGTGTGACAGGCTGGGAGATCCCCTGGGTTCAGAGAGGGGTGGAGCTTAACATCCATCCAGCTACTCCAGCCAGGCTCAGCCTCCCAGCCCTGCCAGACCTGAAGCTGCCCTTGTTCCTTCTTATGATGTCCTGCTGTTAAGTCCCCCCAAAAGCCAGTGCCCATATCAGGAGAGAATATTCTCAAGAGAGTCCTTTCTTTTCTTCCCACATCCACAGCTCATACACACAGGACAAATGCACATTAGCCTTCCTCCCATCCCTCCCCAAACCTGAAGAGGTCTCTGGGCTGTCATCCATTTGTTTTTTTTATGAAGACCATGGTGCGTCCAACTGGGCACGGCAGTGGTGATCTGGCCCTAGTCACCGCATGTGTTACAGTCTCTTCATGAATAAATTTCTGTCCTGGGTTGTCTACGTCTGCTCTGTCATCACTCTGGCCTGGCTTCCGCCCTAACTATTCCACACAGCCTAACCTAGTGAATACTTCTAGTCTTTAACCTAGTTTATCACCCAATAACACTCTTTACTTTCTATCCTAAGGACTGTCTCATCTATTCTTATTGCTTTAAGGGCCATTAATATGCCAGTGACTCCAAGTCAGTAACAAGCCCAGACCTCTCCCTTGAGCTCCTGTGTTTCTCACTTAGCAACTCCACCAGGGCATCATGTATGTAGTTCAAACTTGGCCTGCCAGGAACCACGCCCCCTGACAGCCCCTCTGTAGCTTTTTTTTTTGGTCTGTTCATGGCTCTCTCTTTGCTCAGTTGAGAAAGCAGGGAGTTGTTACCAGTGCCCCTCTCCCCAGCTGACGTCCAGTCCGTGACGTCCAGTCCACTGTCCTGGTCAGCCTCATACACGTTTCTCGCATGAGTCTGCCTTTCTGCCCCTAACTGCATAGCACTGTGTTCCTTGAAGAATTGGGGCCACTTCCTGACTGGCCTTCCCCACTCCACCTAGCTTTTGTTCCTCATGACTGTCATTATACCCCCAAAATATTCTGGTTTGTTTTCATTTATTTGTAAATTGCCTCATCCCTTTGCCTGTCTTAGGATAAAGTAATATTCTTAACATGCCTACAAGTTCTTTGTAATCTCGCCTGTTTCCCTCCCTCAGCTCTTGCTATCATTCACTTTGTTTTGACCACATGGACCACATAAGTGTGAGCCTTCTCCCACGAATGTTCATGTACATCATTCCTCCCCATCATTCCCACCAGTGCCCTCACTTACATTCTCTGCTTGCAGAGCCTTTTGGTATCAATCAGTAAAGAATTTAATTGCTCTTCACATCATTTTTCGTCATAGTACTCCTTGCCACCTATGGGCAATTATGTATTATTTGTTACTTGTAATACTTTTTTCTTGTTGTTTGTTTTTGAGACATGGTTTCCTTGGATAGCTCTGGCTGCCTTGGAAGTTGCTATGGCCTTAAACTCATAGACACCTACCTGCCTCTGCCTCCCAAGTGTTGAGATTAAAGGTGTGTGCCCCCACACCCAGCTGTTTGTAATGCTTTTTAACTATCTGCTATCACCCCCACATTTGCTCAGCCATTTCTAGTGTCTGTGAACAGTAGGCATTTAGTAAATAAATATTTTGAATTAATTATCCAGTTCAGTAAAGACAGATCATTCTTTATGATACACTCTTTCCTAAATCCTAGGAATTGAGAAATAAAATATTATGCTGGCTTTCAAGAACACTGAATATGAAGGGAACAGAGAAGTTACAAAATTATAGTAGAGGGTAAGGTCTAGGATAAAGGATATACAAGGTTTTGAGGGACAAGAATAACACCTAACCCAAGCGTCTCAGAGGGCTTTCCTAAAGGAAGTGACATTTACACGAAAGCTAGGCAAGGGATGAGAGTATCTCAGGCAGAGGGGAACAGAATGTGTAACTATAGAAACAAAGAGAACATGGAGTTTTCTAGGAATTGAAACCATTATGACAGATCATAGATTATTAGAGCAGAGGTTGAGTAGGAGGTCTGGAGAAAGTACTGCTAAGCCTTTTGGGCCAGTTTAAAGACTATCCTCTGGACTGCAGAGAACCATTGAAGGAATTTAAGAGGAATAATGGTAGGGTCAAATCTGTGATTAGTTAGAAAACTCACTCTGGTTAGAAGGGGCAGTGAATGGGAAGGCACAGGCTCTGGAGAGCAGGACTCCATTTACTGCATTCCAGTAGAAAACTCAGGGTGGCCTGAGACGGGAGCAACAGCTTGGGGTTTGGGAGGAAGGAGTGTTTGGGAGTCATCCTTAACTTTAATACTGATTGGTGTGGCAAAGAGTGCAACCTTATGCAGTTGTGCTAAGTGGTGGGTCAGAGCATGGGGAGAAGAAGGGGCTACCTGAAATGACTCTTGGAGGCTGGATGGAACTCAGCACTGAGCAGAATAAGAGCTGGGGTGTCCGTGCAAAAATTATTCCCATACTGTACAATTGACATGTATCCTTTCAGGCTCTTAAAACAAGTATTGAGATGGGAATTAGTATTTGTATTGTTATGAATTAGAAACTGAGGCTTGAAGAGATAAGAATGATCCAGGGTATGCATGATGGCAAAAGAGGGGGCTTTATAAATGGAACCCAGATCTGTGCTCTGAAATAGTGCCATGCTCAGGAACCACTCAGCCCACGCACTTCACCCTGATTCTTCCAACTCCACCTTGTCCTGTCCTGGCAGGGAAGAAAGGGGCACATTTCTCTGCAGGAGCTCGGGTGGGGGGAGGGAGTGCTGGCCTCCCTGCTACTGACCGTTTCTCTGTACACAGGCTGGTGTGAGTGGCAGGAACCATCTGTGGTCACCATGGCAAAGAGGGAGGACAGTCCTGGCCCGGAGGTGCAGCCAATGGACAAGCAATTTCTGGTGTGCAGCATCTGCCTGGATCGGTACCGGTGCCCCAAAGTTCTGCCTTGTCTACATACCTTCTGTGAAAGGTGAGGGGCCACCAGTCAGGGACAAGGGCCTACCCCCAAAAGGAAATGTGTGTTATACATAATGAGAATGCTCACATGGGAGGGAGGAACACATGAATTCCACCCTGCAGGAGATAAGGATTTGATTGCGGTAGACTGTGAGAGAACCAAGAACTCTGGATACTGGGCCAGAGTGTTGCCTAGGATCAGGCTTTGTGAGCTCCTTCCCCAATCACAAGGCAGCCAGAGGAGACATCAGAGCGTGTTGAGACTCCCAAGCAGCACCGGATCAGTATAGTTTGTGACCGATGGAAGGATGGATAGTTGATGTCAGGTTTGTTCTTTCTGAGGCCCTAAGTAAAAGGCAGCCCTTCCCAGCCTGTAGCATATGCATCATGCTTTCCCTCTGTTAGTATTTCTTTACTGAGTAACTGCTGTGTGTCAGACCCTATCCAAGTCACTGAGTATGCACTGAGGAGCAACATAAATAAGGCAGGATTTTATTTTATTTATTTATTGAGACATGGTCTCACTGTATAGCCCTGTCTAGATTGGAATTCACTATATAGAGCAGGCTGGCCTTGAACTCACAGCGATATGCCTGCCTTTGCCTCCTAAATGCAGGGATTGAAATTGTGTGGCACCATACCCAAGTCCTACAGAAATGACTTTTATGATTAAAGGGTTTGTAGTGACGTGAGGGAAGTGGCAATCAAGTATTCATAGAGCTGGATTGTAGACCCATGAATTACACTCACAGGAAGTTCTGTAGATACAGTGCTCAACTGTGTGATCTCAGCTTGGAGAAGTCCGTGCATCCCAGGGATGAACAGGAATTAGGTTGATAAAGGTTAAGATTGGACTAGGCAGAATGGAGAACTTGGCAAGGCCTTGTGGCCTGGGAAATGTGTTCGAAGAGGGGCCTGTGAGAAGCCCTGTGTAGCTGGAGCAGAGTGGCTCTGGGATTTAACTGGATAGGGCAGTGAGCTCGTATAAGCCTATCAGGAACCTCATCTTACCTGAGAACCACTCAGAGCCTTTGCATGGTTTTCTGCATGACCACGTTGTATTTGGCAGCACTTTCTCTCTGGCCTATTTTATGGCTGGCTGTGTCTTAGATGTCCTAGTCCACAGGTCTTCTTACCAGTCTCTTCAAACTTTCCACCTATCTCCTGCTTCCTCCACATCTGGTCCTGCTTCTGAGACAGCATGACTCTTTGAATGCCAGCTTTACCATCCTCTCGCTGGTTATCACTAGGCAAAGTTCTCAGCCTTCCTGCCCGTTCAAATTCTTCCATCTGCCTGTAGACCCCACCCACTTATGTCTTGGTTCTTGACTTTGACCATGGATATCATCTGCTTTGTCTGGCTCTCCTTCAGTTTTGTTATCCATCACCTGGGAAGTAGTACTTCTGTGATTATTAATTCCAGCCTTTCCTCTTCTAGCTCCAACCACCCTGCTGCTGCTCTGCATCTAAAGCCTCACCCCCTCAGCGGCTGCCTCTTGTCCTCCCGTGTCCCTCCCCATCCTGGCTTGCCTTTCTTTCCTATCCACCCTCAGCCCCACAGCTGACCATCCAACTATCCCCTGCCCACTTCCTTCACACTTTTGTCCTTTGCTCAGCCCATGTCATGGAAGCACAGTGCTGGGTGAGAGCTGTAACTGGATGCCTCGGCACTTTCTCGTCTGCCCGAGCATTCTTGGGGGAAGTCACTGACTGTCTACAGTTGGCCATGGACTTTCTTCTTGATTTACATGTATTAATTTACTTAAGATATGTTACATTTTTTTCATTTTGGTTGTGTGTGATGTATGAGTGGGTGCGTTTTTTGGGTGTGTGAGTTCACGTACATTCATGTAGAGACCAGAGGAAGATGTCAGGTCTTCCTTTGTTGCAGTCTGCCTTGTTGCCTTGAAATAGGGCGTTTGATTGAACTGAAAGCTCATTGTTTGGTTAAGTTGGTTGGTCAGCCAGCTTCTGGGATCTGCTGTCTTTATCCCCACAATGCTGGGCTATAGGCATGAACAGCTATGCCTGGCTTTTTATGCAGGAGCTGGAGATTCAAGCGTAAGCCTTCATGTTTGCAAAACAAGTGCTCTTACCAGCTGAGCCATTTCCCAGCTCCATTATTTTCATTTTAGAGAGGAAGAAACTAAGTTTGAGTCATTCAGTGACAAAGGAATATAGCCTAGGCTACACAACATATAAATAACTGAGGGGCATGAGAGAAGAGAAGGGTGCTGGCAGTAGAAAAATCAGTGCCTTAAGAAGTAAACAGATCTGGGTGTGGTGGAATATACCTTTAATTCCCATCAGTTTGGAGGCCAGAGGCTATGTAGGGAGACTCTGTCTCAAAGGAAAAAAATAAAAAATAATAATAGTAAAAAGAAGTAAACAGAGTAAAAAAAAAAAAGGTAAAAGTAAAAAGAGACCAGAAAAGAAGCCAGTGTAAGCTGTTGAGTGAGGCAGGGGCTAGGAGGAGGTGTAATCAGAATCTCTTTGTAGCTGACATTGTCTAGTTGACCCTCTTGCCTCAGCCTCCCAGGTGCTGTGATTACAGGTGGGTGGCACCATGTCTGGCTTGATTGGATGTTTTCAAAAGCTCACTAGTTGTATGGAGAGTGAATTTTAAAGGAGCAAGAGAAGACACAAGAGTAGCTGGAAATCATGGCAATCCAGGGATGTTTGACAAATAGGGAGGAGTTATCCATCAGTTACGGGGTGTGCTGTAGGGTCAGAGCTAGAGTAGTGGGACGAGAGCCATTAGGAACAGTTTGGGACAGATTTTCAGAGTCAAGGAGTGACAACTGATGAGATGTGGATGGTAGTGGGAGAATGAGAGTAGACAGATAATGAGGTGAAGTGAAGAGAAAGCTGTTTGGTAGTGAGAAAGTAAGGGTGAAGAAAGCATGAGAGAGATGTCACGGTAGATGTCAGAGCCGCTGAGAACAGTGCAGATGTGAGGGGGTGGGGAGACAGAAGAGTTGAGTCAGAAAAAGGACTTCAATAAATGGAGAAACGACTCTTAGGTCAGGGGAGACAGTAGCAAGAGGGGGTAGTATAGGCAGAAGAGGGCAGCCTCAAAGGAGCTGCGGACACATAGAATGTTCAGGCTGGAAGAGGGAGGGCTCAGCCCCACCTTCTGGCCCTAAGGAATGTGGAGCATGAGACAAAACCACTCTACTGGGAGGGGCCTGAGGGAGAAGTAGGTCAGAGAGAGACCAGTGAGCACACGTACAGCGCTTAAGATCACACCCGACACATAGTGTTTGCTGCGTTTAATTAAGAACAAAATGCATAGGCGAGAGAAGAGACTGGGATACAGGATGGCTTACGCCGTGGGCATCTTTTCCTCCAGATTCATGATGTCTAGGCACAGCTGCCTTCAGCCTGGCTTCTAGGAGTCATTATCCTCTCCCCCCCTCTGGTGACTAATCCCAACCACCATCATTCCTCACTCCTCCCTTCCCTGTGGGCATCCTGCCCGAGGCAAGTTAGGCACCCTTATTCTGACTTTGTCCCTGTGCTCCCCTAGAGCCACCCTTCCTGTATTCCTTCTCTCCATCCAAGGATGGGGTCCATGACTCCCTTTAGGCCTTTCTCCAGTAAGACTTTGTTTTACTGGTTTCCTAGTCTCTTCCGTTGTTCCCTGTGCACTGCTAGCTTCAACTTGGAAATAAGCTCAGTGATAGCTTGGGTAGACTTCAAAAATAAATAAAGTAGCCCTTATTAGCATAGAAAAACTATTCTCTGGTCTCCCAGCCTCACTGTCCAGACCTTCAAGTCCCTTCCCACTCAACTGCCCAGCCTCCCCGCTACTCTTCAACTTGTATCACTCAGACTTTCCTCCCACTGCTGTTGCCATCCCTGTCACCTTCACAGAGAAAAGTCTCTTCCTGCTTGCCAAATGCAGTAGGCCCTTTCCATTCCTCAGCCACTGCCCACCTAGTGAGTCATCCCCTCCTCTGTAGCCATGTTACTGCCTGGACACGGTCACTCTTTCAGCCTCTCTTCATCCCTTGGCTCTTCACTTCATCTTAGCCGGGCTCTCTGTCCCTCTGTCTTACGCACTGTCTATCTTCTCTGATCTCATTCTCTTTCTTGACTACTGAGGCTGTCTGAATGTTGATGTCTCCCCTCATCTCTATCTCTTAATTCCTCTTCTCCCCAGGGCTGTTCTTCTGTTTTGTTTTTTCATTTTGATGTATGTAACTGTCATTGTCTCAGATGCCTAAGCTAGGGGCCAGGAGCCAGTTAAGACTGGTCTTCCTCACTCTCCCTACCTACTCATTCATTGTCTGCATTCCCCTTCTCCCTCCTCCCCTCTATTTCTCTCTTACTCCCTATCTTCCTTCACCACCCCAAACTGGGCCTCAGCATAGCCCAGGTTGTCCTTGAAACTGAGGCTTATTCAAACTTTTTTTTTTCCAATTTTCACTGCTTACACTTTATTTTTTTTTAATATTAGTTATATTTTATTAACTTTGTACACCAGCTGTATCCCGCTCCCTCATTCCCTCCCAATCCCACCCTCTCTCTCTCATCTCCTCCCTGCCCCTTTCTAAGTCCACTGATGGGGGCAGCTCCTCCCCTTTCATCTGACCCTGGTTATTCAAACTCTTATTCAGTCTCCAGAGTGCTGGAATGACAGGTGTGTGCTACCACACTTGGCCTTGTTTCTGTAATATAAATTTGTTTCTACTCATACCCTGAATCCAGGTCTGTCTTACCTCCTGCCTGGAATAATGGGAGTGTGGGTTATGTACACGCTTGCTTTGCATTTCAATTCAGGCTTCAGAGCTTACCAGCTTGATTGCTAACCACTTACCTTTTCTTCACGTGTCATATGACGTACAAAGCATAGCGTTCAACACATGTGTCCTTAGTGAGTGTTAGCCACACAGTTTACCACTGTCCCCTTCAAATTCACCTTCCTGCGGCCGCTGCTGCTGCTGCTGGGACCCACTGCTAGGCTCCTCTACTTTCCTTGCCGTTTCTTGCTGTCCCCATCATGCCAGAGTGCTTTTTGTCCCCTTCTTTCCTCCCTCTGCCTTTCTCCGAGTGGCCCAACAGTTATTTCTCCGACAGATTTCCTGTATGTCACCTCTGAAGTGTCTCCTGGCCTCTTCTCCACCTGCCTGAGCCACACACATATCTCCTCACAACCACATCTACTGCGCGCTTTGCACATCATGCCTTTGTGGGCCAGGCTTTGCATTTAATCCTCCTTACATTTATTCCCTGTGCGACTCAGTTCTGAACTGTCTCCATCTTATAAGGGAAGAGTCCATGGTTCAGGGGTCACATGGTGGATTAGTTCCACGCTGGAATCGAACTGGGGCACACTATCTTCAGGACTGATGTCTTTCTTCTTTAAACTCTAATCTGTGTCTTTGTTTTTCTCCCTGAAGACTAGAACTATTTTAATGGCTGGCACTGTGTTTTATTTTTTATCCCCAGAGCTTGGCACAAATTTGGCAAGAATAAGCAGTTGGTAAATGTTTAATGAGTTAAAGGGGACAGGAATAGTGGGATGAGGACTTGTTACATATTTTCTTGAGGAGGTTTGGTAAACACCTGTGAAAGGTGAGCTTGAGTTTGTTCAAGTGGAGGAATGCAGACATGTCTGTTCTTAGAGAGACTGGGGATGGATTTCTGCTCAGTCCTCATAGACCTTTTAACACCTGCTGGCAGATGAGGCTCACACAAAGAAGTTTTGAAATGAAATAGTAATGGCACACCTGTGTAAAAGAGGTTAGGCACCTATGAGGGGTGCTGTGGGCACCCCTCCTTTGACTCTCCCTTCTCCTTGGCCAGATGCCTCCAGAACTACATCCCTGCTCAGAGCCTGACACTGTCCTGTCCAGTGTGCCGGCAGACGTCCATCCTTCCAGAACAGGGTGTCTCAGCCCTACAAAACAACTTCTTCATCAGCAGCCTCATGGAGGCCATGCAGCAGGCACCCGATGGGGCCCATGACCCTGAAGACCCCCATCCCCTCAGTGCAGTGGCTGGCCGCCCTCTCTCCTGCCCCAACCATGAAGGCAAGGTGGGCCCAAGCGAGGCCCAGTGAGGCCAGGACTTGGGGTGGGAGGAGAAGGAGAGGCGTTGAGGATAGGGTGGCTGTGGGTGAGGTTTTCTTTAGGGCTGAAGAGGGCCAGAGGGGCAGGGACAAAGAAGTGTAGTGTGGCTGTTGCCTCACAGGAACCCTTGTGCCACCAGACGATGGAGTTTTACTGTGAGGCCTGTGAGACGGCCATGTGTGGTGAGTGCCGCGCAGGGGAGCACCGGGAGCACGGCACAGTGCTGCTGCGGGACGTGGTGGAGCAGCACAAGGCAGCTCTGCAGCGCCAGCTTGAGGCTGTGCGTGGCCGGTAGGCATCTTCTAGGGACTGGTGCCTCAGCGGGGCAGGGCAGGGCAGGGCATGGGGAGGGCAGAAATAGAAGCTCTAAGAGGTAAAGTGGGGGATCTCCCAGAGGGCAGTGGTGAGGTCCTCTTTGAGAAGGACTTATTTGATGAGGGCATCCTCCAGCAATCCTGGTATGAGATGTTTCACCTCCTCAGATTGCCACAGCTCTCTGCAGCTATCGCCTTGGTTGGGGGCATCAGCCAGCAGCTGCAAGAGCGCAAGGCAGAGGCGCTGGCCCAGATAAGTGCAGCC
The DNA here is from genome assembly GCF_907164565.1 of Psammomys obesus. NCBI lineage: Eukaryota > Metazoa > Chordata > Mammalia > Rodentia > Muridae > Psammomys > Psammomys obesus. The sequence continues at coordinate 496,359 of NW_026596356.1, read as the reverse complement.
TTTGAGGACCTGGAGCAAGCTCTGCAGCAGCGCAAGCAGGCTCTGGTCGGCGACCTGGAAAACATCTGTGGGGCCAAGCAGAAGGTACGTCGGTCGTCTTTGTCTCCACGGTCTGTGATGAGGTGGTCTGACCGCCTCCCTATCCACATGAAGTTCCCTTTTCTCCAGCCTCTGTTCTGCCTCTTGATGTGGTCTCGCATTGCTGTGGTCCCTCCCTTCCTGTCCACATGGTCATTGCTATGGTTACCTGCCTCCCTGTCTTCATGGTCTGCCATTGCTGTGGTCATCTGCCTCCCTGTCCATATGGTCTATTATTGCTGTGGTAACCTGTCTACTTGTCCACATACGTCTCTGTATATTTCTTTCCTGCCTTAACACTACAAGCTCCTCAGTAATCACAGCAGCTTCCTTTTTTTCCTTTTTTTTTGCCAGTCTGCACACCCTCTCCTTCCTTTCTCCGTCAACAGGTGTTGCAGACACAGTTAGACACCCTGCGTCAGGGTCAGGAACACATTGGCAGTAGCTGCAGCTTCGCGGAGCAGGCGCTGAGACTGGGCTCTGCCCCTGAGGTTCTGCTAGTAAGAAAGCACATGCGGGAGAGGCTGGCCGCACTGGCGGCTCAGGCCTTTCCAGAAAGGCCACATGAAAACGCACAGCTCGAACTGGTCCTCGAAGTAGATGGGCTGCGGAGGTCGGTGCTGAATCTGGGTGCACTGCTCACCACCAGTGCCACTGCACACGAGACAGTGGCCACAGGCGAGGGCCTGCGCCAGGCACTGGTCGGCCAGCCTGCTTCACTCACCGTCACCACCAAAGACAAAGATGGGCAGCTGGTGCGCACAGGCAGCGCGGAGCTGTGTGCGGAGATCACTGGCCCTGACGGCATGCGCCTCTCAGTGCCAGTGGTGGACCACAAGAACGGCACATACGAGCTGGCATACACTGCACGCACAGAGGGTGACCTCGTCCTCTCAGTGCTGCTCTATGGACAGCCGGTGCGTGGCAGCCCCTTCCGTGTGCGTGCCCTGCGACCCGGGGACCTGCCGCCTTCCCCGGATGATGTGAAGCGCCGGGTCAAGTCTCCTGGTGGCCCTGGCAGCCATGTGCGCCAGAAAGCAGTGCGTAGGCCCAGCTCCATGTACAGCACCGGTGGCAAACGGAAGGACAACCCGATTGAAGATGAGCTCGTCTTTCGTGTCGGTAGGAGGGCCAAGCTCTGAAGCAAATGAAGGCCAAGGGCAGGGTTGGAGGAAGGTTGAGGGGAGTGGCTCTTGGGGCCCAGGAAAGGGTGGTAAGGGCTGGCTCAGACAGGGGCCTGTGGAGGAGGGCAGTGAGGTTCAGACTGACCTCAGACTTAATTCATGTCTTCCTTCTCTTACCCATAGGCAGCCGTGGAAGGGAGAAAGGTGAATTTACCAATTTGCAAGGTGTGTCCGCTGCCAGCAGTGGCCGCATCGTGGTAGCAGACAGCAACAATCAGTGTATTCAGGTAAACCTCTTAAGGCAGCTTCTTCAACACCAGCAGGGACTCACACTCCTTAGCCTTCCAGGTCCCCTCCTGGAAGAGGGAACCCACAGTTAGTACCGTCTTTAAGGAGCAGTGAATCAAAGTATCTCTTGTCCACTCAAGCCAAAATAGTGCCCTGGACCTTCAGTCATAGCCAGGGCTCTAGTGCTTACCTTTCCCTTCCGCCACGCTAAGGCTGTGTGAGCCCCTAGATCAACTCCTTCTTTCTTCCTGTCTTTTCTGGAGCCTTCTGCTGGCCGGTCGACTTGATCTTAGTGTTCAAGTTGGAGGTCTGTCCTTCTGCGCCGTCTTCCAGCACACCAGCCTGGCTCCAGACTACATGTTATCTGCCTGGAGAATGTAGCCATCTGGTGGGCCGGAGCTTTCATCAGAGGGTGGCATGCAACCTCAAATGGTTCTGTTCCTGTCTTTCTTTTCCTTGTGCCTCACACGGCTGATTCAGGAATCAGTCCCACTCAGTGTTCTTGGTCTCTGACATATTGCAAACTCCTTGCTACCACCAGGAAACATGGCTTCCCTTCTCTGCATGCCTTGCTGAAAGCACTGTTCTGGCACTGTGGGTGGGAGTGTGGCAGATAATGCAGTGACTGAATGCCCAGACTCCGAAACCAGACACCTCAGCGTGAATCCTGGCTCCCTCTGTACCAGCAAGTCATGTGACCTCCTGGCACTGTAGTTAACTCATGTGTAAAATTAGGAAAACATTTCTCAGAACTGTTAGGAGTATTAAATGACATAATGTACTATACCCAACACCTAGCTGTTGTTAAAAATATCATTATCCAGGTATAGACTGTAAACCAAGGCAGGGAGACGGGAAAGTGCTAGAGGAGGTAGTTCCCATCCCATCCTGGCTGCAAGAAGCTTGCTATTAGGAACCCGGGGTGTTTGGGAATGACTTTATAGAATTTTGATTTTTTGACCTGTGAGATTATCTACTGAGAAATGTATTATCAGGAAGCCAGATCTTAACCTGAAGATCATTACTTTAAAACAGATGTACCTTCAAATCTCTTGACCCTGCCTGAATAGCCTTGTCATGAATCCAGTTCTGCCTTTCTTGTCACACTCAGCACCTCCCTGACCCCGCTCCACCTAGAAGAAACTCTTGCAGCCAGATTCTCCAGCCTGTCGGTGTGCCACTGTTTTTCTTAGGGTAGAGGAACAGAGAAACACAGGAAGGGATTTGGGACTCTGAGGTAATTGTGGGATTCTACTAGGATCACCTTCCGCCATCCTCTCCTTTCTTCTCTTTAGGCTAGAAATGGTGCTAGCACAAAGGTTGAGCTTCAGGGGCGCCTGTCCTGTTGCACACACACAGAAAGGCTGGTGCTACTTGACCGTCTGGTGAGGGTTTATGAGAGAGGCTTGGCCTAGTCCTTTCTTCCAAATGCCTGCTATTCTGTAACAGTCCTTGCTTCTCCCTATTCCCAAATCCACCCTGATGTCATAGCTGCTGAAGCCCACTCTTGGATTCCAAAGCTGAGTGCCTGCCTCTCTTACTCCGGATGCCTCAGTACTGATGTAGCTGAGCTCACATCAATAGGATGTGACTTCTCTACGTTGCTCATGAGGCTTTGGGTCCTTGTGAGCTTGGTCTTATGCAGGCTGGAACCCTGCTGACAGGGCACACACAGCAACAAGAAAACGATTTGGGATTTTGAATGAGCAGTCTAATTTAACTATTTGGCATTGTATCATTATCTTAGTCCAAAAATCTTGTCAGCTCTTTTCTGGGAACATCCTCTTCCCCTTAATGTGGCATGCTGATCACATTCTTCTCTGACCTTCCTCAGCTATTTGCTGTGGTACTTTTTACACTTTCCCTTTTCTGGGTTGATTTATTATTTTTGTCTGACGTTTTGTCTTTTTGTTGTCATTTTTACATTGAGATCATTGAAGTCAGAGATCTACTTAATGCTACCATGGTAGAGGAGAGAGATATAGGGGCCAAACGAGGTCCAGAAAACTCCTGTAGCTGTTCCTTTTAATCCCCCTCATTTCCATTCCTTACCCTATGGCACTCCTTTCTCCCACTGACAATTCTGACTTTGCATAGGACCAGTGCAGAATCCAGGTGCTGTGCTGGCTGACTAGGTGAGGACTTGCTGCTACCAGGTCCCTGTCAGGAGGAGTGATGTGCTGTGGTAGAACAGGACTGAGAGACCTGTGCGGTTCAGCCCAGTACACTAAAGAGAGAGCAGGGCTGAGCTGAATATGAAGCCAAAGGCTCAGAAACCTGAGCTGTCTGTGGTGGCTTCTTGGCTCTGATCCCTCCTGTATCCCCAGAGGCCGTAACAAACTGGAGTGTATGAGATTTAGGCAATGAGTAATGGAGCTGTTGAGTTTAAGAGGAAAGATTAAAAGAGACACTTCAGGACAAAGCAGGCTCAGTACCTTGGGAAGCTAAGGTATAGGAATAGGAGAAGGGGAGATTGAAAGATGCATTCTGGGGGACTGGAGAGTTGGCTCAGCAGTTAAGAGCACTAGCTGCTCTTTCAGAGGACAAGGGTTTGAGTCCCAGCAGCCACATAGCAGTTCACAATTTCAGGGGATCTGGTGCCCTCTTCTGGCCTTCATGAATACCTGCACTGGTGATCTACGGAGTTGCTTGCAGGCAAAACATGCATACACATTAGGGCCATGTATGGAGAGGACCTAAAACCCCTGTTCAGATGTAGCCCATAGACTCAATCTCCAAGTGGGGGCCCTAGTAAGGGGAGCGGTGTCTGTCTCTGACATGAACTCATTGGTAGGCTCAATGATCACCTCCCCCTGGGAGGGGGGGGAGTACAGCCTCACCAGGCCACAGAGGAAGGCTGTGCAGCCAGTCCTGATGAGACCTGATAGGCTAGAGTCAGATAGAAGGGGAGGAGGTCCTCGCCTTCTGTGGACTAGGGGAGGGGCATGGGAGAAGAGGAGGGAGGGAGGGTGAGATTGGTAGGAGATGAGGGACGAGGGACGGGGCCACAGCTGGGATACAAAGTGAATAAATTGTAATAAGTAATAATAATTACAATTAAAAAAATAAAAAGAGAGAAAAACCTTAAAAGTAAAAAGAAAAAGATTAATTCTATTCAGAAGAAAGGTGGCTTTATCAGCCCATAATCTTAATGGAAGAATTTTTGTTGACTTTCTCTTTTTATTACATATCGCTTTCTAGTTGGCTGTAAAATTGTGTTGTCTTTCTCCTGTGTTTCTCTTGAATCCTTCTGCTTTCCTCTTAGATTGTTTCCTTGGTTTAAACCATCATTGTTTCTCATCTGGATTCCTTCTACAGTTTCTAACTGGTTGGGTAGCTTCTAGTTCTGACTTCTTCCTGTTAGAATATTTCTGTAAAAGGAGCTCTGATCTTGTCATTTCTCTAGCCATAAATTTTTAGTGGCTCCTCATTATAGCCAGGGTAAAATGTAATTCATGTTGATGACTCCAGCTACAATGGTGAGGCCCTCAAACAGGGCTCATGCTAGCTAGACTCTGTACCTTTCACAGATTGTTTCTGCTGGTTCATCAATTGATATCTTCATTGGCTGTCAGCTCATATATCTCCCTCTCTTGGTACCTTTTCCCACCATACCCTTGGTCCCTCTTGTGTTTTCATACTCCCCCTCACACCTTTACTTCATGTCCTCTAAGGTAGCTCTCACGTGATTGCTCTGTACCCCTGGCATTGTGTCAGCAAGTGATTGTTGAGTGACTGACTAAATGGGATCTTGCTAGGACCTAGCTCCCTTTCCTCTGTACCCACAGTGTTCTCCCCCACCTCCCTGCTCCCTACCTTGTTCCTCTGCTCCAGGTTTTCTCCAATGAGGGCCAGTTCAAGTTCAGATTTGGGGTCCGCGGGCGCTCACCGGGGCAACTCCAGCGTCCCACAGGTGTGGCAGTTGACACCAATGGAGACATTATTGTGGCAGACTATGACAACCGTTGGGTCAGCATCTTCTCACCTGAGGGCAAGTTCAAGGTGAGGTGCTTGCTGTTGCTATGCTCTGAACCCCGGGTGATCTGCTCAGCTGACCATACGACCAGGCCAGGGCCTGAGGTAGTCTACCGCCAGTGCACAGTTCTGCTTTGATACCAGGCCAGGGCTTTACCCCCTACTGTACCCTTGTGGGGTGTCCTTCCTACAGACCAAGATTGGAGCTGGCCGCCTCATGGGACCCAAGGGAGTAGCTGTGGACCGGAATGGACACATCATTGTGGTGGACAACAAGTCTTGCTGTGTCTTTACCTTCCAGCCCAACGGCAAGCTGGTTGGGCGTTTTGGAGGCCGTGGGGCCACTGACCGCCACTTTGCAGGTTTGAGAGAACAACCCCAAGTTCCAGACTGTGGTACTCAGTTCCCTAGAATGTCCCAGGATCCTCCAGTTGTAAAGACCCCTTCGGTGTCTTGACCCTGATTCCCCTTTCCCAACACGTAGTTCCATTCTCCCAGAGACAGGGTATCTGTCTCACCCTGCCCAGAGCTCCAGTCCCTCTGCTGACTGAGCACCTCAGTGTAATGCTTTAAGACCCACTTTCTAATTTCAGGGCCCCACTTTGTGGCTGTGAACAACAAGAATGAGATCGTAGTAACGGATTTCCATAATCATTCAGTGAAGGTCAGTGTCCTCCTTTCCTCCATGATCACTGTCCCAGTGACCCTTCCTCTTCAATTCTCCCTTCCCTCTCCTCCCAAGCCCCTTTGAAGCCCTTCAATGAACCAATAAACATTTATGTCTTGGCTGCTTTGTCCCAGGCACTATGCTAGAAGCTGGGGATTCAGTCTAAGCAAAGCAAGCACATTCCCTGTCTTCTTGGCTAAGTCTATCAGGGAAGAGAAGATGAGCAGGAAATTACAATGTGAGGTCATAGATTCTGGAATAGGTACAGGAACCTGTGGGTGGGATGAGCAGAGGGCTTTGATAAAGGGGAAGACCTGGAACACCAGTGGAGTTAACTAAATGAATAGAGGAGAAGGAGGGGCTTTGAGGCAAAGGACACAGAAGAGGACAGGTGTGCTGATACACACCAGTATTGTCAGCACTTGGAGATGGAGGCAAAAAGGTCAGCAGTTCATTCAAGGTCACCTTTGTCTACATGGTGAATTCAAGGACTGCCTGAGATAAACGATATCCTGTATTTAAAAACAAACAAACAAAAAGACACAGGAAAAGACCTAAATGGAAGTCGGCATCCTTTATGGGGCTCTGGAAGCCATGGGTAGTTCAGACTTGGTATAGTGATGGAAGGTAAGGTTGAGAACTGTGTGCCCTCTGCAGAGGCTGCCTCTCAAAGAGCTGTGGGGAGAGCTTGAGGAATTGCAGCAGGGGTATGGTGAACCCCTGTGCATCTCAGAAATGTCACTCTGACGAGGGCAGTGCTAAAGGCAGTCATCTAGATAAGAAGTGATGGGAGCCTGGACCTTGAGACAGGCATAGCAGTATATATATGAAAGACAGACCTGAGCCAGAGTCAGGGGTGTGTTCATTGGTTTGCTGTCAAGCTTAGAAGGTGAGAATGGAGGAGGATTCATGCCAGCAGGGTGGTAGCAGTATTGAAATAGAGAGATGGAAACTATACTCTCCCCGGGAAACATCAGCTGGAATGTCTGATGGGCAGTGGGATACAGCATGTGATCCCTGGAAAGAATTTCTGAGCTAAGATGCAGAGCTGGGAATTCTCCCTGGAGTTTCATCCCCCCACTCCCCAAGGCCTTGCCCTCTGTCTGAGGACAGGCCCCCAGTCCCTAGCCCCTTCCCCTGCCAGGTGTACAATGCTGATGGAGAGTTCCTCTTCAAATTTGGCTCGCATGGCGAGGGCAATGGACAGTTCAATGCCCCCACGGGAGTAGCTGTGGATTCCAACGGGAACATCATTGTGGCCGACTGGGGCAACAGCCGAATCCAGGTGAGTAAGGCCCAGGGATGATTTGAGAGTGAGGCTTCTTCTGTGCCTCTGTCCCTCCCCAAACAGCCTCTTCTCTGCCTGACTTTACTTCTGCTTCCATTCTCCACTTCTTTCCCAGGTATTCGACAGCTCTGGTTCCTTCCTGTCCTATATCAACACGTCTGCAGAGCCACTATATGGCCCACAGGGCTTGGCATTGACCTCGGATGGCCACGTGGTAGTGGCTGATGCTGGCAACCACTGCTTTAAGGCCTATCGCTACCTCCAGTAGCTGCACAAGGGCCCTGCTCAGCTCATGGAGGGACAGACATAGGGGTGATTGGACAAGAGGGTCTGGCTAAGAGGTGGGCCAGACCTGGCAGCACTGAATGTGGGCTGTGGGCATGCCCAGTGCCCTTTTCTTCCTCCCCAACCCACGGTTGCACTTTATTTATTCGGTTCTTGCTTTGGTGACTGGGTGGGCCTATACTGGTCCTGAGGATGTGTGCAGAGCTTCACCCTAACCCAGTTACACACCCCTCACACCCTCAGTCTGCTCTCTGACCCCCAGCCTGGGGCCAGAACAGCCTCTTGCTTCAGAAGTCCCTCTGGTTGTCTCCCTACCACTCCAGACACACTGACAGAGACAGCAATACCCCACACCATATTAAATAAATGTGTTCGCCAAGGTGTTTTTGCTAGGTTCTTGTGGTGTGGATCTCTGAAGGGTGAAGTGTTGGTATCTCCTGTGGACTAAAAAGTGTCAAAAAGACAGGCAAAGGACACAGCCTCTACAAGTGGTGAAAATTTTAAGGAATATTTTTAATTTTTGTTTATTTGACTTTATTAATATGAGCGTTGTGTTTGCATGTCTGGGTACCACATCCTTGCAGTGCCTATCCCTGAATCTGGAGTTAGAGACGGCTGTGAGTCACCATGTAGGTACTGGGAACCAAACCCAGGTCCTCTGCAAGAACAAACAGGGTTCTTAACTGCTGAGCCTTCTCTCTAGCCCCTGAAGAACATTTTTTACTATTCTTTGACAGTTTCACACATGTATACAATGTATCTTGCGCATACCCACCTGCTGCTCTCCGTGAAGCCCAGCAGCGTATCCTCCACCAGTGCCAGGTGAGGGACTAAAGCGAGTGCGCCTCCCGAAGCCTGAGCCGCTTGCCAGTTCCTCATTCCCAGGCCCTGTGTCTCTACGCTCTGTAGATATAGACAGCCACTCTCTTGGGGCTACAAAGTAGGAAAGGATGGCTCTCATCCAGTATACAGCCACAGCTGCGGGGAGAACAGGGTTTAGCCATGAGAGCATTCCCTGAGGCTTGTCCAAGTAGGCTGGATGGAAGAGACTCCATGGTAACTGGTAGAGGTCATTCCCAAAGCCCTAAACCCCTCACCCTTTCCATTGCTGTGTTCCAAGGTTGCTGCCCTTTCCCCACAGTGGGATGGAGTCTTTCACATTGCATTCCAGACCTCTAGTATTTCTGGGTAGAACTGCTAATCCCAGAGATAATTAAAACAGTATTCAGTGACCCGGGAGGTGGGAGCTACAAATTCTCTTTTCTCTACTAGAGACTGAAGCTCAGGGAAATAGAGCCCATTGCTGACTGAAGAGAACAGAGTTGGAGCTATAGCTGTAACAGTGTCTTTTACCCTGTGCTCTTGCACCTAGCACAAGATTTGAATAGTGCATCTTGGAAGGTTGGTCATGAGAGGTTGTGGGAGAGATAAGAGACCTGTCTAATATTGCATAATTCCTGGGTCTTGGATAGGAGGCATGATCAACATCATGAGATCTTTGTAGAGGTCAGGGTGTGCTGCTTGCTTGTGCTTGCCTCTCTGGTCCTCTCCTTCACCATTGGTGGAGAACTGGCAGGCAGGTGGGGGACACATTGCCTGGAGCTGGAGGGCAGTGCTCTCCGGGCCTCCCCTGGCTCTGATTATGAGCAGTGCTGCCTCACTCCCTGCATTGACCTACAGAGGCAGTGGGCTCCGTGTCGGCAGACTCTAGTCCTTCCTTCCACGCCAAGCAAAGCACCAGCTGGGATGCCCAATGGAGCTCCGACTCCCATTCTTCAATCTCCTTTGGAATGCCTAAAAAGCAAACGAGGGAAATAAAGTGACAGTAGGTGACTTTCCTTGGCTGGGAAGTCCTAGTAGTTCCTCTGCCAGTCAGAGAGCAGGACTCTAGAGCTGGTTTCTAGATTAGGCAGGCTTCCTACGCCATGCAAGAGGTGTCTCAAAGGGAAGCCACTAAGTTCCTAGATCCATCACCCCAGGCATTTCCTATCTAGTGCTGCTCCAGGTAGGTACAAATGACTTCTGACTGTGGAGGCCCTGTCATGATTCAATTGGTGCGTCTCAAATGAGCTTCACATACATGGGGCATTGCTACAAGCCCATTGTCAGGACAGATCAGAAAGTTATTTTGTGGTCCTGAGTGTACTCAAGGTCTGCTTGTTCAGTGATCCTCCATGGTTCTCAGCTGTCCTGATGTTGCAATCCTTTAATACAGTTCCTCATTTGTGGTGACCCTCCAAACATAAGATGATTTTGTTGCTAACTTATAGCCGTAATTTTCCTACTGTTGTGACTTGCAGTGTGTACATATCTGATCTGCAGCCTCCAAAGCAGTTGTGACCCACAGGTTGAGAACCATTGCTCTATGGCCATGTGTAAACCACAGGCTCATCCATCCATTAAAGATTTACTGGACACTTACTACCTGGAACAATGGGTCAGAAAGACCCATGGGCCCCAGGAGAACAAGACCTGTCCGTATGGAGGTTACAGTTTAGTGGGAAAAGAGACAAAGAACTAAACGTGTAATGACAACTTGAGTTCAAGTATGAAGAGAAAAAAAATAAAGTACAAGGACAGAAATAGTGTTAAATAGGGTAAACTGGGAAAGCCTCTTTTAGTCAGCAGCCTGCTGAAGAATCAAAGAATTGATAAGGGATTAGCCATGTTAAGAAAAGGAAGCAGAGATTTCCTTACAGCAGTGGTCTTGATGGCTTTGGAATCTGAAGGAGGCCAAAGTGGCTTCAGAAAGGAGGTGGTTGGAGAGAGGAAAAGGATCAGTTTGAAGACTAAGAGCTGAGTTGGATGATTCAAATTAAGGCCAAATCTAGGTCCAAGTGTAACAGCAAACCACTGGAGAACTTAAGCAATAGGGCTCATGAACTGATGACTGGGCAGTGCTGTGGGAAGAGAATATCAGTGAGAAAGAAAGTGATTGACATCTCTAAACCACTTCTGTTGAAGACTGGGTACTTTAAAAATATCTGTTGCCTTCCAGTTCTAGGAATGTAGTGTAGGGGAGAACTGGACAAATGCAAAGAGTGTGTTTGCCAAATGTTTAGCACAGCTTTTAAATAGAAAACAGATTACAGAGAAACTTAGGTGTCCATCAGCACAGAAGAGTTACATAAACATTTTGCCGATACATATTTTTAAACCATATTTGCACCTTAAAAAAAAGGAAACATAACAACTGGAGAGATAGCTGGGCATGGTGGGCATGGTGGTACATACCTTTAATTTCAGCACTCAGGCTTCAAGCCAGCCTGGTCTACTATAGGGAGTTCCAGTATGTAGACTCTGTCCCAAAAAGACGAAAGCAAGCATTGGATAGTCTTGCGTTTACAAGTCTGAGCCCTCAGCATGTGGGTTGCTGAAGTGGGCAGATTGCTTTAAGTCTTAGGCCGATCTGGGCTACACTTTGAGTACCAGGCCATATAGCCAGACACTGTCTTTTTTGTTTATTTTGTTCTGTTTTGTTTTTCAAGTCAGTTTTCTTGTGTAGCCCTGGCTGTCCTGGACCTTGTTCTGTAGACCAAACTGGCTTGGAACTCGAAGAAATCTGCCTGCTTCTGCCTTCCAAGTTCTGGGATTAAAGGTGTTTGCCACCACCACCCAGCCAGACCCTGTCTACAAACAAACAAACAAACAAACAAACAAAAAATGCTGATGTATGAGGTCTTTGTAAAAGAAAAGTTTCCATCAATTGGATCCTTGTTTGTTTTTTAATAATTAAATTTATTTATTTTTATTAATTACACTTTATTCACTTTGTATCCCCCATAAGCCCCTCCCTCCTCCCCTCCCGATCCCACCCTCCCTCCCCCTTCTTCACTCATGCCCCTCCCCAAGTCCACTGAAAGGGGAGGTCCTCCTCTCCTTCTGATCTTAGTCTTTCAGGAGTGACTGCATTGTCATCTTCTGTGGCCTGGTAAGGCTGCTCTCCCCTCAGGAGGAGGTGATCAAAGAACAGGCCAATCAGAATATATCAGAGGCAGTTCCTCTTCCCATTACTATGTAACCCACTTGGACACTGACCTGCCATGGGCTACATCTGTGCAGGGGTTCTAGGTTATCTCCATGAATAGTCCTTGGTTGGAGTATGAGTCTCTGGGAAGTTCCCTGTGTTCAAATTTTCTGGTTCTGTTGCTCTCCTTGTGGATCCTTGTTTTTAAGGAGGATATTTTAAGAATGAGAAAAGATCCAGGCACGGTAGCACATTCCTTTAATCCTTGTGCTTGGGAGGCAGAGCAGTTGGATCTCTATGAATTTGATAGTGTAGTCCACATAGCAAGTTGCAGGCCAGCCTGTCCCCCCAAAAAGAGGGGTGGGGTGTGACGAAACTGGAATATATAATAAGTCTTTCAAGCTAACCTCAGTATTCTTTTGGAGATCACCATGGTAATGAAAACTGACATATAGGGGCAGACTGATTACAGAGGAACAGAAGAAGCGGGGAAGCTATCTCAGTGGGCAGCTGAGAAAACGTTATTCTTGCACTATTAAAGGGCCAGGAATATACAGATTTCATGTATAATTAGAAAGCAGAACTCACAGGATTTATTATTTATGTAATACAGTATTATGGGCATTGTTCCATGTGCTGAAGAAGAAGAAAAAAGCAGATAAAACCCTCATCTGGGGCTGGGGTTATATAGCTCCGTGGTAGAATGCTTGCCTCATGTTATATTCCATATTTGATACCAAAAGAAAAGTTCTTTGTACAACTAGATACTATGGTGTCTAGTGGATTCTGCAGTTCTTTCATTTCTGCCTAGTGAGAACTGATTATCAGGTACTTTGAGACCTGATTGCTAAAAGCCAGCCATTATTAAATTGCAGCCGTGCACCATAACTTCCTCTATAGGCCAGGCTGGCTTCAAACTCACGTCTTCCTGATGCTGCCTGTTGAGTGCTGGAATTAAAGGTGTGTGCCACCATGCTCAGCTATTTCTTCAGTTCACCCCACCCCCGCCCCTCAGGGTACATACAGGTTTTTTTAATATGTACTAGCAGAAGTTTTTGTAACTTTTCCATGCTGATGAACACCTAGGTTTCTCTGGGATCTGTGATCATAAGCATGTGAGCTGCTGGGCGTGGTGGCACATGCCTGTTATCCTGGCACTCAGGAGGCAAAGGCAGGTGAGTCCCTGAGTTTGAGGCCAGCATTCTGAAACAACCAGGACTGCACAGAGAAACTGTGTCTTGAACCCCCACCCTCCCTCCAAAAAAGAAAAAGCCTAGTGAGGTGGCACACACTTGTGATCCCAGCATCCAGGGAGGCAGAGGCAGGTGGATCTCTGTGAGAGCGAGGCCAGCCTGGTCTAGTGAGTTCAGGACAGCCCAGGATACACAGAGAAGCCCTGTCTCAAAAAGAAACAAAAATAACAGAAAACCACCAACAAAACAAAAATAAACAACAAAACTAACCTGTTAGCTTAGTACTCAGGAGGCTAAAGCCTGAGGATCATGAACTTGAGGCCAGCATGAGCTACAAAACTGTCTCTAAAGAATGTTAAATAGGTAAATCCTTTTCAAAAAATCAAAGCTGAGGAATACTCAAAAGCATCCGTTACTACTTACTCTACCGTTATGGTGTCCTGTGTTTCTTTACGCCTCTCGGGTAGGAGACCATGCAGAACCCCCTAGATAACAGCTGTTAAATATTGACCAGCATGGCTCTCCATAAACTTAGGAGCACACGCTAGGATCAAGAAGCCATAGTTGAAGTCAGGGCTCCATCAGTTGCTAACAAAGCGATTTGGTTGAGATTCCTCACGTTTTCCTCAATCATAAAATAGGGCAAACAGTTCTGCCTCCCCCATTTATGCAGCTAAAACAAAACACCCAAAGAAATGTATTTCTCACAGGTCTGGAGCCTAGGAAGGCCAAGCTCAGGGTGCCAGTGTGTGCGGAGCCTGGTGAGGGACTGCTCTTCACGGGGCAGAAGAGAGGGAGAGCCTGTGTCTCCATGCTCCCTTTATAGCTGCATTCCCCACAGGCCCCAACTCCTGCCTCTGCCTCATTCATTGGAAAATAAGCTTCCAGTACATGAATTTGGAGAGGACAAACACATTCAAACCACAGGATCAAAATGACATATATTAAATGAAATCTCAGTAAGTGCTCAGTAGGACAGCAGACACAGGTGCCTAGTAGATGTGAATAAGTTATTTTCTACACAAAGGAGACAAGAATGGGCTGTTTAGGGTCAGGGGAGATATCTCAAAGGACCAGAGTGTAGTTCCCACACCCATATCCAGATGTTTACAACTGCCTGTAACTACAGTTCCAGGGTTCCAGCGCCACTCTCTGACCTCCCTAGGCATCTGCATGCATACGGTTATATATACAGACAAGCAGGCACACATACATATAAATAAAAAAAAAAACCTGTACTATTCAGACTATCGAACTATTCCGAAGATCCATTATAAAGCAAGAGAAAGTGCTTTTTCTGGAAGGGTTGGTTGGGAGCAGTGAGCTCTTTTTAGCTGCTAAGCCTTCAAGCCACAGGAGAGGGAGAATCCAGTCTGTGCTCTGGAGAACACAGCGAAGGCATCAGGTCCAGCACAGCCAGTACTCAGTGGTCCCAGGAGGAATGACTGAAGTCACATTAGTTCTAAGGCAGGTTGGACATGCCTATCTCAAAGGATAATGAGGTCAATGTTCAGCTTAAATTATAGTCTTGTACGGCCAGAGGATGTTCTAGTCATTAAAACTTTTGCTGGTCTTTCCTGGAGGAAGTAAGCAAGCTGTTGGTTGGGAAAACTGAGAAGACTGCACCAAAAAGCAAGTGGCTGTATTTTTCAGAGCTTGAATTTCCCTGGAAGTCAAGGTGCGCTGAGGTCTCTCTGCCCTCTCTGATTAGTGGAGGTTTACAGAGGACAGGAAAAGATCAAAGGGGAGGGTGTACCCCTAAGTCCACATAGCTAGGGGTTAGGAGGAGTGAGAGGGAAGGCTGGAAAAAGCCAGTTCAGGGGAGGGAATGCTGTGAGTGTGCTGTGGTCTCCAGGGGTGCCTGTGCATAGCTATGAATGAGCTTTTTGGTCCAGGCAGGAGGACTGGATGGACTGAGGCAGAGCACAGGTGGCCTCTTAGGTGAGAGGAATAAAATTAAGGTCAGTGCTGTGTTGTGTGCTTGAGAAGAGGTAACTTGTGACTTAGGACCTGTGACCAGCACCAAATTCACAGCCCAGTGAATCTGTACCACTTCTCTCCCTCTCTGCATTTTATTTATCATTTTAGATTTAGTATGTCTGTATTTTCTGTATACGGGTACTCTGTCTGCATGTACATCTTCATGCCAGAAGGTGGCATCAGATAGTTGTGAGCTGTCATGCGGGTTGCTGGGAATTGAAATCAGGGCCTTTAGAAGAAAAGTGAGTGCTTTGACCACTGAGTCATCTCTAACCCACATGCTGTTTCTCTGTAGAGGACTCTTCTAGGCAGAGGGAGAATGGCCGACAAGTTAGTAATGGATTCCAGAAAGTTATAGGTATTAGAGCCCTAAAGAAAAGAAAAGAAAAGAAAAGAAAAGAAAAGAAAAGAAAAGAAAAGAAAAGAAAAGAAAAGAAAAGAAAAGAAAAGAAAAGAAAAGAGTCTAGGAGTATCTGCTACCAGTGCAGATGCACCCAGAGATACCTTGCGACGGGAGAATATGTGTGTCCGGCCTCAGTTGTAGGAGTGTCCTTTGTCCTTTAGAAATCTAGCTTTGCCCACTGACCCATAAGGAAGAAGTGACACTGACAACACATGTTCATTTTTAGCCAGGAAGGGACATGTGTGTGATGGCCGAAGCCTGGTGACATGCTGTGGAGGTCCTGGAGCTTTGGTTTTCTACTAGGAGGATTTTTGCAGATTGGAAAGGGGATCTTGGTCAAGAGGAACAGCTCAGTGGCAGAGCAATGCTCAGTGTGATCATGCCACCCAGTCCAGTCTCAACACTTTATAAAGGAAAGGCTTTCTCAGGCTCTTGCCAAGGTTGTGTAGAGGGATGTAAGGACCACAAGACCACCTAAGAAAGATCATTAAGGAGCAGAGGTTTGGGAGACTCAGCTACAGCAAAGCTGGTACTAGCTACAGTTCTCTGCTGAGCTGGCATGGAAATGAGGCAGGTTCTGGGAGTGGTCCCAGCCAGTTCTGAGAATAGAAGGTACTGGAAATGACAGGGACAATCTCAGGAAGGAGAAAGGTATGGGACTGAAACATTTGGGGGAGGAACAGGACCACCAGATGGAGGGCGGTGACAAATGTGGCCTCCAGAGTTCAGTGTGTCGTGAGACACCCCATTAACAATAGCCACTTACTTCAGAAGAGGGGAATTCTCAGAAATTTAATGATAAGAGGAAAAACAAGTCAGCACCATGAATACGAAACAAGAACAGGACTGGGAATGGTAGAGCACTTGCCTAACCTGTGGAAAACCCTGGATTGCTTACGAAACAAAACTAACAAAAAGCAATCAGATAGTAGCTGGGGAAACTGTTTCAAATTTCAGTAGGTGACATAAGGAAAGCAGAGGCTGAGAGGTCAAAAAAGCTGGTCAAGAAAGCGTATATGGAGAAGGTAACAAGTAGAAATCATTTGTAAATATTGTGCAATCCTAGTTACAGTTTGGTGTGCTCTGTGATAGGTCAATAAGGTGCGTTCCCCCATAGTTGGAACTAAGAGAGAGACCACAAGGAAGAGACACCTTTCTTTTTGGGCCCTGTTACTGTCAGGCCTTTCCTCAGAAGCTTTTGTACCTTTTTTTTTTTCCCCTGGCAGTGGTTGAGCTTGGGACAGAGTTTAGGTTATTTGGCAATAGTAAGACATCTCCAAACCAGTAGCCTAGAGATAAAGCTGAAAAGGTTTGGGGGTAACCCCTCCCCCTGAGAAAAGGCCTCCATGGTCCATGACTGATGCTTGGAAAAAGTTCTCTTGGATACTTCTGAGGGAGTTCATTTTGTGTGCAGGGGTTGTAGGTGCGTGTAAGTAGCCCTCTGTTTAGTTGAGTTGGATTTGATACATAAAAAAGGTTCCTTCTCTCCTCTTTCTCCCTTTCCTGCTGTGGAGACAAACTCAGCCCCCGAAAACTCACCATTCGTCCTGTTCTTATTGAGAAGCACCTGCACCTCTAGTCACAGTGGATGTGGGCCAGTCACAGCTGGAAATTTGCTGAAGGGGGTGGGGACTGCTGCCGGGAAGAGAGTCTTGGGTTTAGGTTTCTTTTGTAGACTTTGATCTTATTTGCTGTGAGGTCATCTGCCAATATTGGCATAGTCGTGGAAGACAAATCTTTCCCAATAGGGTGGGAAGTGGGGGTGGCGCTGTTACCAGCTCTATATAAGTTCAGCCTCATGCCCAGTGCCGTCCTGTGGCCTTTCCAGCTCAGCATGGCTCGGACAGTGGTAGCTCTAGTTATCCCGGTGTTGCTGGGCCTGTGCTGGCCCCCAGCTGCTGCCAACCCTCTTCCTTCGTGAGTAGAGCTGGAACTGGGGATAGAGGATTGTGCTCTGGGCTTTTGTGTGATGGGGTCAGTTTCTGGACCTAGGGCATGAGCTAAGGAACAGGAAGAGGACCCAAATGGAACCAGATATCTATCTGTGTTTTCTCTAGTGCCCATGGGAATGTTGCTGAAGGTGAAAATGGGACCAGGCCAGACTCAGATGTAACCGGTGAGAACCCCAGTTCCCCGAGTTTTTCTGTCTTCCATGTCTCTGCATTTTATCACCTTACTGATATTTTCCCAACCCAGAACGCTGCTCGGATAGCTGGAGCTTTGGTGCTGCTACCCTGGATCACAATGGGACCATGCTGTTCTTTAAAGGTAGGAGGGAAGCTGTGCATGTCGGTACATGCTAGTAACTACAGCACTGGGAAGCCTGAGGCAGGAGACTAATAAGTTCAAGACCAGGCTAGGTCTTGAAGGCTATAAGGGTAACGCTGCCTAAAAAGCAAGCAAACAAAACAAGGCTATGGTTGGAATATTTGGACCTCCGGGCATGATCCCTTTGGAGGGTTCTTCATCTGTAGGTGGGCTCAGGGATTTTCTGGGGCCATCAATAGCCGTTTCTTTGAAGCCATCCTAGTCTGCAAAGGTTGTTCTGGATCCCAGAGTGTGTTGGTTTTTCAGGGGAGTTCGTATGGAAGGGTCACTCGGGGATCCGGGAGCTGATCTCAGAGAGGTGGAAGAATTCCGTCAGTTCAGTGGACGCTGCTTTCCGTCGAGGTCCCGACAGTGTCTTCTTGCTCAAGGTACTGCTGGGTCAAGAGAAGATCTGGGCTGGAAAGGGCTGGGATCGATATTAGAGTCCCTCCCTTGAGTA
Organism: Psammomys obesus; assembly: GCF_907164565.1. NCBI lineage: Eukaryota > Metazoa > Chordata > Mammalia > Rodentia > Muridae > Psammomys > Psammomys obesus. Next base: position 478,344 of record NW_026596356.1, on the reverse strand, counting down.
TCGTTGGCATGGAGCCTGACTTGGTCCATTTTCTGCTACTGTAACAGAATGTCTGATACTAGATAATTTTAATGAATAGCATTTTACTTGGCTCATGGTTCTGAAGTTTGGGAAGCTCAGGGGCATAGTGCTGTATCTGGCAAGGGGGTTCATGCTGCATCATAGTCTATAGAAAGATGGCACCAAGGTAAGAGAAAGAAAGCAGGAGAGAGCAGGAAGGATCCAAACTTGGTTTTATAGTGACCTACTCTTATGATAGCTAACTACTCCCATTATCATATTGAACCAATAACAACATTAAGCCATTTGGGTGGCAGGTCTCTGATGAACTAACAATGACTTATTAGGCCTTACCTCCGAGCACTGTTGCATGGGAATGAACTTTCCAACATATAACCTTGAAGGACACATTCAAACTATAGCAGGGTCCTTGCTGATAGGTACAAAGTTTCCTCCTCCTGTGCCTTATTTTCCTGAAAAAGCACAGTCTCTCCCCACACACCTGTGTGTGTCTTCATGTGTGTGCTCTTGTGAGAGAGAGCGAGAGAAAGAGCAGGAAAAGCCAATATCCAATGACTGTTTTTCATTCCTAATCTAGTTCTAGCTGGCCTTGCTATTCCTAACTCACTTCATTTTCCCCCTTGGCTTCTATGACCCTGTATCTTGTCCTGTTTATATGTGGGGCAAGTTGTTCCCAATACAATGGCACCTGGCCAAGTGTGCAAGTGACTTTTGTGTTCACGAAGCCCCAGAACTGGGCCCAAATTGTCTGCTGATAGGAAGAGATAACTTCTCCTAACTTGCCTAAGGGTGTGTATGTGTTGGGGTGTTCCTGAATGACAACTTCATTTCCTCTCCTTCATTGCCTCTTTCTACTCTCTCTTTTTAACCAGTGTCCTCATTAGGATTACTGTTGCTGTGATGAAACATCATGACCAAAAGCAAGTTGGGGCGTGAAGGGTTTTATTCAGCTTACGCTTCCACAGTAGTGGTCATCACTGAAGGACATGGCAGGAACCTGGAGCAGGAGCTGATGCAGAGGCCATAGAGGAGTGCTGCTTACTGGCTTGTTCCTCATGGCTTGCTCAGACCACCAGCTGAGAGATGCACCACAATGGGCTGGGCCCTCCACCATCAATCACTAATTAAGAAAATGCTCTACAGCCAGATCTTATTGAGGCGTTTTCTCAGTTAAGTTTCCCTCCTTCCAGATGACTCTAGATTGTATGAAGCTGACATAAAATTAGCCACTACAAAATGTTTGTTACTTGGGGATCCACTCTGAGACTTTTTGTGCACCCTCCCGGGTGATTTCAGCCACTGCCATGGCTTTGAGGGTTCTGTGCTCTGGATAGCAGATCTGGGTCACTCTCCTAAGCTTTGGAAATCTGTTTTCACTTTCTCGTTGAAAAATCTGTGGCCGAGCTATCCCACGGAGACCTCAAATCCAGCATCCTCCCAAATAAGTTTAGCATCTTTCTTACAAAGCAATCTTTTCTCTGTGCTTCCTGTTTCAGCAGAGGTACCATCATGTACCTGGGCACCATATGCCAGGGGCACATGGGCCTGAGGGAGCCAGCTTTGTTTTTCTTCCTTCCCTGCCATGTTCACTGTGTACCAGTCATATAGGGTTACACAAAGTCTCTTCTGAGTATTCGATACATGTTAGGGTCCTCTATGCTGCTGTCCTCTGGAAAATTCTTACTCATTTTTCAACTCTTTGGCCACATACTTCCACTCTGAAACTTTCTGGGACTTTCCCAGACATAATTAGACACCCCCTCTATATTTTAACGTGCGTTTTGCCTTTTCATCTTGGTTGCCGAACGTCTGGGGATGTAGCCGCTAGGATCTTGTCACCCTTGGACACTCAGTGCCGCTCATAGTGTCTGCCCAGCCTGCAGTAGTCATTTAGTACGTGTTTCTAGAATGAACCCATCAATAAATGCGCAAACGAGTATACGAGGAAGGATGAGTGATTGGATAATAACTCCTTGTGCATCTGCCAAAACTAAGAGTGCTGTAAGTAAGTGTGTTTCAGGAGTGTTTGCTTACACATAGCCAGATGTGTATGCATTGCTAGGAAAGTGGCTTTGTTGGCCGAGCGTATGTAGTGTATAAGGGACAACACATTTCCCCCACCGGCGGACTGAAAAGGAAATAGCTGTAAGGAAATAGCGTGTAAACACAATAGAGCAAAAGTGAATGTGCATGCAATGTGTCTGGAGGGGAACAGTTTTCAAAACGGTGCTTTTGAATGCAGGGAGACAAAGTCTGGGTATATCCTCCTGAAAAGAAGGAAAATGGATACCCAAAGTTGTTCGAAGAAGAATTTCCCGGAATCCCATACCCAGTGGACGCAGCTGTGGAATGTCACCATGGGGAATGCCAGAGTGAAGGCATCCTTTTCTTCCAAGGTGAGTCCACACAGGAATGCAAGAACATAGATGGCATCATGGTGCTCAGGGTGATGGCAGAAGAGCCACTTTTGGCTTTATCAGGAACAAAAAATGGAAAAGCCAGTTATAGGCTAGAAGTCAAGTAGAGTAAGGGGTAGAGGTCATTCTAACGAAGGTAACTGGATTAACATCTCTCCCTTATACCTCTTGACAGACCTGTGCCTCTTGGCCTTGTGAATACATCTCACCATGACCAAATCCCTATTGACCTTCCAACTTTGACTTCTAACCTTGGCTCCAGAAACTCCACACTATTCACTGTATAACAAATTTACCTTCAGCTTCCTCTCTTGTCTGCCTTGTAACACTCACCTCAGATTTCAGTTAATTTCCTCTTTCTCTGACTGTTCCCAGCTCTTTCTGTTATGGGGTTGATCATGTGCATCTTACTGCTGGCTTTTGACGTATGGACAATTTAGTCAACTGCCTCCCTGCTGTGCTTGTTTGCTCCATGTAGCCATCCACCGTATCCAACCTATTCCTGGGCTCCAGGCAAGCCAAGGTGTGCATAACCCTGCCTCACCGAATGCTGTTTGATTTCTTGGTTATAGGTAACCGCAAGTGGTTCTGGGACTTTGCCACAAGAACCAAAAAGGAACGTTCCTGGCCGGCCGTTGGAAACTGCACTGCAGCTCTGAGGTGGCTCGAACGGTACTACTGCTTCCAGGGCAACCAGTTCCTGCGCTTCCACCCTGTCACCGGAGTGGTGCCTCCCAGGTACCCTCTGGATGTCCGTGACTACTTCATGTCCTGCCCTGGCAGAGGTAAGAAAGCCCAGCCCCTAGGACCTTCTGGAATTTATTCGTGTTGGCTGAGCGTGCTGGCCTCGTATGCTCATCCCCCAACTGAACTCTGTACTCTAACATCTTAGGTGTGATTCCACCCATCCCTCAAACAGGGGAGCCCACATTCCTGCTAACAGTAGCCATGTCTTCAGCTTCAGATCCTACTCTGACCCCAGCTCCCCTCACCGTGTGTGTGTGTGTGTGTGTGTGTGTGTGTGTGTGTGTGTGTGTGTTCGCACCACCTGTTTCTCTTCCAGGCCATGGTAGACACAGAAATGCAACTGCTCATGGGAATAGCACCCATCCTATGCATCTACGTTGTAGCCCAGATCCTGCCTTATCTGCATTGATGTCTGACCACCGTGGCGCCACCTATGCCTTCAGCGGTGAGAGACTGCCCCGGGTTCCCCATGTCTGCCTTCCCGTCTGTCTCTTTTGCTTGTGCCTCTCTTCTCTGACATAGCCCTATCACTTTCATTACCATGTCCTACGTTTTGTTCCTTTGTACCTTCACCTCCGCTTAGCACTCCCTCATCTCCTCAGATGTATATTTTCAACCTTATCTCTCATCGCCCAGGCCTTTCTCCCACCTCTACCTGTCTGCTTCTCAGTGTCACCTGCTTCCTGTCTGCATACTCTATGGTTCCTCTCTGTCCCCAGACATTTCTCATGTTTCCCTTGCCCTGCTGAGTCCTCTGTAATTTGATCTCCAGACCTCTCTGTGTCCATGCCTGTTTGTATCCCTTGCTCTTGCGTGTGTCTCTGAGACCCCTGGCTCTTGCTTGCTCTCGGGGTCTTCCTGGGTCTCTGTGCCTCCTCTTGTCATTTGTTCTAACACATGCCTTTCTGAGTACTCTGGATATCCCTTAATTTATTTCAGGAACCCCATCTTTCCAAGGTCCTTAGTCCTTACATCCAGGCCTCTGGACTCTGCATCACTAGGTGATGAGACGTCCTCCCTGCTAAGAAACAGAAAAGAAGCACTGAGCACTCTAGACCCTTAAGATATAGCTTCAAGGAGATTTTTCACCTTGAGTGTCCAATAAAGGGACCCATCCCTTGACCTTTGTCATCAGTTGGTAAAAGCCATCTCATGATATCTGGGACATATAACTCCTCAGGCAGGCAGTAGCGGGGTACTCCTACACATGGGGCGGGAACAACCACATCACATTCAATCTGAGACACGTGGAGCAAAAGGGGCACAAATGGCAAGGGCACAGAAAGGTAAACATACTGCTCTAAAGTTCCTAACTCCCGGGAAATATGTATGTTGTGATAGAAGTGTACAACTACATGGAATATAGCTCAATATGAATACACACCTCAATGAGGACATAGCTGCAATGAAACATACGTGTGGTGACAATACAGATCTGAGCTGAGAACACATCATGGTAAGAATGTGTAAGTGTCAGGCGAGTAAGCATCTACGGTGAGCATGTTGGGTCATTGGGAGGGGAGGGGATCACAGACAAAGAAAGTGTGTGTGAGTGTGTGTGTGTGCAGTGGTTGATGGGAGCAGAGATCAATTGGAACATGCTAGGTTTGGGGATCCCAAATAGGACCAAAAGAATGTGTCAGGTGGACAATTGAAGTTGAGCCTAAAGTTCAGAGGAGAGGTGAGCCTGAGCCAAGGAGTTCACAGGTGCCCCCAGCATGTAGATGGTATTTTTGAGAACACCAAGGGAGTTAAGCACATTTAGAGTAGAAAAGAGGACAAAATAGGGACTCTGACCTTTTAGATAGAAGACCAAGAGGACCACCAAAAAGACAAGTAGTACACTGGATGAGTCTAGGACCACAGGAGCCAAGATTTTTTTTTTTTAATATTTAATGAAGAAGGAATGGTTAGGGTTGTAGCTCAGTTGGTAGTGTGCTTGCTTAGCATGCACAAAGCTCTGGCCTAAATCCCTAGCGACATATCAGCTGGGCATGGCAGGTGGAGGCAGGGGTATCCGAAGTTCATGGAGGCCACCTGCAGCTGCACAGCATACATGAGATTTGAGACCCTGTGTCAAAGGAAAAAGGTGTGCAGTCAAATGCTGCTGAGAGCTGAGTGATAGAAATTAACCATTAGATTTGAAGGATAGTGCAAACGTTCATAGGAACAATTTCAGTGGAGGACAGAAACGCAAGTATAATTAAAGAGCAATGAGGGAAGGGGAGGTAAATGGAAGTCTTAATTCTTTTACTAAGTTACTATGATAATAAGAGAGATTGGCGAGATGGCTCAGTGAGCATGCTAGCTGCTCAAGTGTGAAAACTGAGTTTGTAAAAAGCCAGGGAAGCCAGGATGTACACCTGTAACCCCATTGCTGTTGGGGAACAGACACAGCAGGGTCAGTGGGGCTTGCTGGCTGCCAGTCTAGCTCTAGAGTTAGTGAGAGATCTGCTTTCCAGAGAACGAGATAGAGAATGATAGATCAGGACAGCTAACACACACACACACACACACACACACACACACACACACACACACACA
>NW_026596356.1:468100-472605 GCF_907164565.1 Psammomys obesus | reverse complement strand
CACACACACACACACACACACACACACACACACACACACACACACACTTGCGGAAGCCTTGTCTGCTCTTCTGCAGATTGTCTATCATGCTCTTGCTGACTCCAGTGGGGCTACTGTCCCCAACATAGCTCTCCTCTCCTCTCCCTTGTCCCTCTTGGCCTCTGGATGCATTCTGTCCCTTTCGTGATGCAAACCTGTATCCATCGCTTGTCCCTCCACTGTGTGAGGCTTCACCATCAGCACTAGCACTACCTCTGACACCCCACAGGCAACCACTACTGGCGTCTGGACTCCAGCCGTGATGGGTGGCATAGCTGGCCCATTGCTCACCACTGGCCTCAGGGTCCTTCGACAGTAGATGCTGCCTTTTCCTGGGATGATAAAGTCTATCTGGTCCAGGTGTGTATTGGGAGAAAGGCTTAAGGTGGAAACTGGGACAAGGCTCTACGGGTCTATGTTGATTACTTTCCTTTGTCTCCTAGGGTACTCAAGTGTACGTCTTCCTGTCAAAGGGAGGCAATACCCTAGTAAGTGGTTATCCAAAGCGGCTGGAGAAGGAAATTGGGAGCCCTCCCGGTATCAACCTTGAGACTATAGATGCAGCCTTTACCTGCCCTGGTTCTTCCAGGCTCTATGTCACCGCAGGTGAGGAGCTTTTGAGTGTTAAGGCGTGTCTTCTTCTGCTAGCTCTTCATGGCATAGATGACCAGGAGGACATGAAGAGAGCTAATTCACTCATAATATAGAAGCTATGTTAAGTTTGTTGTCTTCTTCCCAGGACGGCGGCTATGGTGGCTGGACCTGAAGTCAGGAGCTCAGGCGACATGGACAGAACTTTCATGGCCCCATGAGAAAGTCGATGGGGCCCTGTGTTTGGAAAAGTCCCTTGGCCCCAACTCATGTTCTTCCAGTGGTCCCAGCTTGTACCTTATCCACGGGCCTAATTTGTACTGCTACAGCAGTATAGACAAACTGACGGCAGCCAAGACTCTTCCTCAGCCCCAGAGAGTAAACAGCCTCCTCGGCTGCAGTCAGTAGAAGCCCTGATGGGAATTAGCCCTGCCCAGCCCACCTCTGTGTTTTCAGCCGAATAAAAACCAAATGGCTTCTTCACATGAGTCATAGGATACTGATTGTACTGAAAAGTTAAATCTTTTAAAAATATTTATTATTTTATCATTTAAAAAAAGCATATGAATGTGTGTGGGTATATGCATGTGGGTGCAGGTGCCCACAGAGGTGGGAGGATTCCGATCCTCTGGCGCTAGAGTTACAGGCAGTTATGAACTGTCCAGCTTGGGTGCTAGGGATCAAATGTGGATCTTAGTCAAGAGCAGGGTGAGCTCTTAAAAGCTGAGCCATCTCACCCATTCAAGCAACTACTCTTCTGAGACTCCCCAAGCTCAAGCCAGGCTGTGGGAGGCAGAGAAGCCTGTCAAATCCAGATCATAGGCCTTTTAAAATTATTCATTTATTTATTCACTTTACGTCCTGATTGTAGCCCCTCCCCCTCTCCTCCCAATCCCACTCTTTTTTCCTATTTTCCCCTCCCAACCTCTTACCCCACCCCCCACTCCCCACCCCTCCACCCCCGGCCAGCATATCCAGTCGAATCAGGACTGAGTGCATCCTCTTCCTCTGTGGCCTCTTGAGGCAGTCCCAGCAGGGGAAAGTGATTGAAAAGCAGGCAACAGAATCCATGTCAGAGTTAGCCCCTGCTCCCCTTACTAGGGAACCCCTATGAGGACGAAGCTGCCCATCAGCTACCATAGGCCTTTTATTGCTTGCTTTTCCTTTCATTTGTTCTGATCCTTCTGATCCCCTCTTCCTCCCTTCCCTCCTCCTCTTGCCTTCTTTTCCTGGAAGGGTCTCTTGTAGCCTAGGCTACAAACTCAAACTCACCATGTAGCCAAGGATGTCCTTGAACTTCTCTAATACCACTGTCTTGACCTGTCTAGTGTCAGGGTTACAGGCATGCACCACCATGCCTAGCTCATGCCATGCTGGAGATCAAACCCAGTACTTTGTGAGTGCTAGACAACACTCAACCAGCTAAGCCTTATTCCTAGCCCAGAACACGATGTATTCCAATCTCTCTACACATAGTGAGAAGAAGGACCAGAATGGGAAGAGAAACTTATGAGTGTGCACAGCATGTAAGAGAGTTAAGACTCTGACCTAACCTGCAAGCTGACCACAAATGGCCCTTGGGCATCAGGAGCCACAGGGCCTGTGGAAACTACACTGTTCGAAGTGGGTTGGTGTGGAGTTGCTGTGGAATGTCTCCTACGGGAGACATTGTAATTTGTAATTCTGAGTGGTTCCAGCAGAAGTCAGCAGTCAAGATTCTATTGCCTTGAATTAAGGCCAAACAGGATGAAGACAAAGAGTTTCTGAAAACAAGAACAACAGGTGTGCACCAGTGGCAGGTTGGAGACAGGACTGGCTGTGAGTGCTGGAACAGTGAGATGAACATGCAGGCTCGGCCTCTGGGGACTCTGCTGGAGCCTGGAGCTGCAGACAGGCTGCTGGTACGGGTGGTTGGATCCTCTTTTACCCTCCATGGTGTTTGCACTCTAGAGGCCAATAGGTGCCTCCTGCATAGAAGTTTCAATGCATGGTTCTTTTCTGCTCAGAAACCACCCAAAGCTTTAGGCGCCAAACTTAAAACCACCGAGTTAGGAGGTTCTAACAAGTAGATCTCAGCTGAGATTCTCTTTCCTTTCCAAATACAGCTGAGATTGGGGTTGCTTTGTTCTAGGACCTAAAATTTAGGCTTAAAAAAAAAATAGACTGAAACTCTAGCTGGGGTACGGGTCATGTTTGTTTGTTTAATTTTATTTTATGAGTTTGGGTGTTTTGCCTGTGTGCTGCTGGTGGAGGCAGAAGAGGGCATCTGATCCCCTGGGACTGGACTTACTAGACAGCTGTAAGCTGCCATGTGGGTGCTGAGAATTGATCTTGGGTCCTCTGGGAGAGAAAAGCTAGTACTTCTAGTGCAGAGCCATCTCTCTATCACCAAACTGGAGGTTTTATTCTGAGTATCCTACTCTCTGTGACTTCTTCGATGGGTGTAGTGCTGTGCTTGGTGGCTCGGGCCTGGGAGCTCAGTTACCGGAGAGACTGATAGCAGGAGGGTTACAAAGCCAACAGTTGTTGCCTAGGCCACAAAATGAGTTTAAGGGCAGCCCGAGCGACATAGCAAGAGCTTTTTACAAAGTAAAATATAAAAAGAGGGAAACAACTCAGTGATAGAACGCTCGAGAAGAATGTGTGCGTGCACATTTTTGAGTGTGTGTGTGTGCATGTGCATGTTGTGCAGGTGTGTACGTGGACTCAGGGTCAATGTTCAGATCCATGCCGGCCACTCTTCCTTCGTGCAAGTGAGGCAGGCTCTCTCTGCCAACCCCAGCAGTCAGTGCTGCAGCTCGTCTTGCTGTTCTTCCTTGCTCTCTCCGGGCTAGAACTACAGGAGGCTGCTCAGCTCACCTGGCATCTACCCATCCAGCATTTACGTGGGTTCCTGGTGATGCCAAATCAGGTTCTCACACCGTGGAGCAAGTGCTTTAACTCCTGAGCCATCTCTACAGCCCCTCTCTCTACTATTCTTATGGCTGGCATCTGTCACCCTCCTGACTGTGTCCTGTCAGTTATAAAAAATTCTCTGTACAGATGTTTCTCCTACTTCAGCTCCCCTATGGCCAAACTGTTGCTCTTCATCACTCACAACTGTTTCACCTGTGAAGAAATCCCTTCAATCACAGCATCCCATGTATGAGCCCAATCTAGTTTTATTCTGCTTCCATGCACACCCCATTCCCACCCATGCTTCTGCTCTTTTACTTTCTTACTATCTTCTATTCCCTGAAAGCCATTTTTCCTCCCTAGATTGAACACAAGTATTGAACATTTGAAGTACTTTCATAACGACACTTTCATTTCTCTGCCTTACTGACCCAGCTAGAGGTCAGAGAAAGAGAATTTCAGAATTTGACATGCCTGACTTCAAACACCTGCTAACCCTCTTAACTCACTGTTGAGAAACTCTCTGAGTTGTTTGGGTTTTGGAGATAGGGTCTTATATAGCCCAGGCTGGCCTTAAAGTCTCTTTGCAGCTAATGGTAACCTTGAACTCTCTCTTCTCCTGTCTCTTCCTCCCAAGTGCTGGGATTACAGGCATATGCCACCACACTGACACTCTCTGAGCTGTGTGCATGTGTGTGTCTCTGTGTGTGTGTCCTACATACATTTGCAAACTAGGAATATGTGTTACATCAGTCGTTCAATATGGCTACAGAAATCACTGGACATTCCAAGTGAACAAGAGTTTAAAGCAAAAGCGTTATCCAAACACTAACTGATTCATGGTTTGGATGAGTAGAACAGAGAAGTGGCACTGTCCAAAGATGCAGAGGCTGGGGATGACACATCTGGATTGGCTTGTATTGCTGCTTCTCCTCTTCTTCTTCTTCTTCTTCTTCTTCTTCTTCTTCTTCTTCTTCTTC
>NW_026596356.1:458050-468090 GCF_907164565.1 Psammomys obesus | reverse complement strand
TCTTCTTCTTCTTCTTCTTCTTCTTCTTCTTCTTCTTCTTCTTCTTCTTCTTCTTCTTCTTCTTCTTCTTCTTCCTCCTCCTCCTCCTCCTCCTCCTCCTCCTCCTTCAGGTTGGCCTCATTGTCAGGAAGCCACCACCTCCTTGGTGGCAAGATGCCTGCCAAGCTTACACTGTACATAATAGTTCCAGGAAAATTCCTGGACCTGATTTCTATGTTTGTTTTTAGTCATGCACCCATTTCTGAACTGGGTTTGGAGTCTTCCATAAAGTGGGTTGTAGGACTAAGACCCCATGAAAATAAAGAGTAGGAAGGGCAGATCTGAGACACACTTTACCAGATACGGTCTCATAGCTAAGTGAAGGAGTGGTGGAAAATGTGCCACTGGTAAACCCTGTATATACTCAGGAATGGGATTTCCGGGTTGGATGCATTTCTATTTTTAGTTTAGTGTTTTATGTTTGTTTGTATGAATGTATCTATGCATGTATGCATGTATATGGGGTCAGATAGATGGGTCAGCTGTTAAGAGAACCTGAGTTCAGAACCCAGAACTCATGACAGGGAGTCACAGCTACCTGTAACTCTAGCTCCAGGGCATGCAAAGCTCCCTCTGGCCTTAGTCATCCCCCAAGATACATAAATAAAACTTTTTTTAAAAATGTGAACTTGGTATATACCGTGTGTGTCTTTCTGCTTCTGGGACAGCTCACTCAGGATGATCCTTTCTAGGTCCCACCATTTACCTACAAATTTCATGATTTCCTTATTTTTCATTGCTGAGTAATACTCCATTGTGTAGATGTACCACAATTTCTGCATCCATTCTTCAGTTGAGGGGCATCTGGGCTGTTTCCAGCTTCTGGCTATTACAAATAAAGCTGCTACAAACATGGTTGAGCAAATGTCCTTTTTGTGTACTTGAGCCTCTTTTGGATATATGCCTAGGAGTGGCATGGCTGGATCTTGAGGAAGCACTATTCCTAGTTGTCTGAGAAAGCGCCAGATTGCTTTCCAGAGTGGTTGTACAAGTTTACATTCCCACCAGCAGTGGAGGAGGGTTCCCCTTTCTCCACACCTCTCCAGCATGTGTTGTCACTTGAGTTTTTCATCTTGGCCATTCTGATGGGTGTAAGGTGAAATCTCAGGGTTGTTTTGATTTGCATTTCCCTGATGGCTAATGACGTTGAACATTTCTTTATATATACTATGTTATGTCACTCATATAGACATAACATAGTATACACCTACTAAAAACTGTACATCTAAAGAAACTAAGCAAGAGAGAGGACCCTGACTAAAATGCTTAATCCCCATCCTGAAATGCAAAGAGGCTGGACATCAGAAGATGAAGAAAACAGGAAACAACCTAGGAGCCTGCTACAGAGGGCCTCTGAAAGCCTCTGCCCTGCAGACAATCAAAGCAGACGCTGATTGTTGGGCAGAGTGCATGGAATCTTATGTAAGAAGTGGGAAATAGTAAGAGCTGGAGAGGATGGGAACCACACAAGGAGAGCAACAGAACCAGAAAACTTGAACACAGGGAACTTCCCAGAGACTCATACTCCAACCAAGGACTATTCATGGAGATAACCTAGAACCCCTGCACAGATGTAGCCCATGATAGTTTAGTGTCCAAGTGGGTTACATAGTAATGGGAAGAGGGACTGCCTCTGACATAATCTGATTGGCCTGCTCTTTGATCACCTCCCCCTGAGGGGGGAGCAGCCTTACCAGGCCACAGAAGATGACAATGCAGCCACTCCTGAGGTGATCTGATAGACTAAGATCAGAAGGAAGGAGAAGAGGACCTCCCCTATCAGTGGACTTGGGGAGGGGCATGCATGAGGAAGGGGGGAGGAGGGAGGGGCTTATGGGGGAATACAAAATGAATAAAGTGTAATTAATAGTAAAAAAAAATAAAAAAAAATTTTAAAAAATGTGAGCTTGGTATGGTAGTGCATAACTTTAATCTCTGCATTCGGGAGGCAGAGGCATTTGGATCTCTAAGTTCAAGGCCAGCCTGGTCTACAGAACCAGTTCCAGGAAAGCCATCACTACAGAGAAAAACCCTGTCCCCCCAAAAACAAACAAACAAGAAACTGTGTGTGTGTGTGTGTGTGTGTGTGTGTGAGAGAGAGAGAGAGAGAGAGAGAGAGAGAGAGAGAGAGAGAGAGAATGCCACATATGTATGGTTTTGCACAGAGGTAGGATCCCTTGGAGCTAGAGTTGCAAGTGCTTGTGAGCTGCCCAATAAGGGTTCTGGGAACTGAACTCAAGTCTTTTGCAAATGCAGCAAGTGCTCTTAACTACTAAACCATCACTCTAGCCACCTCTCCCTAGTTTTTAAATTTATAAATTTACAAAAAATGGGTGGGAGAGGGGTGGAGATCAGGTGCAGGGAGAGCAGAGTGGAGTGGGGTTGGGGGAGGACTGAGAGAGAATGGAAATCATTGTGGTTCCCAGGAGTCTACACTGGTGACTCTAGCTGAGACTCCTAGTAATGGGGAATATGGAGTCTGACATGGCCACACCCTGTAGCCAGGTGGGACTTCCAGTGGAGGGAGGGGGACACCAACCCATCTATAAGACTTTCCAACCCAAAATTAGACATGTCTACAAGAAATGTAGAGATGAAGGTGGAGCAGAGGCTGACGGAATGGCAAACCAATGACTGGCCCAACTTAAGAGCCACCACATGGGAGAGAGCCATCCCCTGACACTATTAACAATACTCTGCTGTGCTTGCAGACAGGAGTCTAGTATAACTGTCTTCTAAGAGGCTTCATCCAGCAGCTGATAGAAACAGATGCAGAGACCCACAGCAAACAATAGGCTGAAGTTGGGGTGTCTTGTGGAAGAGTGGGATGATAGATTGAGGGAGCTGTAGGGGTCAAGGACATCACAAGAAGACCTACAGAATAAACTAACCTGGGCATGTGGGGGCTCACAGAGACTGAACCACCAACCAAAGAGTATGTATGGGCTGGACATAGGACCCCCTACACGTATGTAGCAGATGTGTAGCTTGGACATTATGTGGGTCCACTAACAAAATGAGAAGAGAACTGTCTCTGACCCTGTTGCCCGCCTCTGGATCCCTTTCCCCTAGTTGGGCTGCCTTGTCTGGCCTCAGTGGGAGAGGATGTTCTTAGTTCTGCTGTGACTTGATGTGCCAGGGTGGGGTGGTACCCCTGGGGTTTTCCCCTTCTCTGGAGAGAAGGGGAAGGGAGAATGGCAGAGGGACTGTGAGGGTTGGACTGGGAAGAGGTGGGTGGCTGTGATCAGGCTATAAAATGATAAAGTAATGAAAAAATTTTGAAACAGGGTCTGGATATTTAGCCCAGATTGTTCTCAGACTTAAGAGCCTCCTGCTTCTGTCTCCCCAAAGTTTTGTTTGTAGTTTCTTGAGAAATCTCCATGCCACAAAACTAGAATCTTTAAAATTTTAAGAAGATTTATTATTATTATTATTATTATTATTATTATTATTATTATTATTATTATTATTTTATATAGTGTGTTTTGGATCTATGTCTGTGTACCACATGAATGCAGTGCCCACAGAGACCAGAAGAGGGCATCAGATCTCCTGGAACAGGAGTTGGTTGTGAGCCATTATGTGGGTGCTGGGGGTTTTCTTAATGCTCTTAATAGCTGAGCATCTCTCCAGTCCCCTAAAGCAGACTCTTTTTTTTTTTTTTTTGTTGTTGTTGTTTTGTTTTGTTTTGTTTTGTTTTGTTTTGAGACAGGGTCTCTCTCTGTCCCCCTGGCTGTCCTGGAACTCACTATGTAGGTCAGACTGGCCTTGAACTTACAGAAATCTGCCTGCCTCTTCCTTCAGAATGCTAGGATTAAAGGCATGCCCCAAATCAAACTCTAGCCTCAAATCATTTTCCAGTTTCTACCTCCTGTTTCTTTCAAGCTTCTACATGGAGGTCCTTCATTTACTTAGCTACTTCCTGCTTGTTCAGTTCGTCAGTGTGGGCACCTCAATTTTCTGCTGATGTGGACCAGATTATGGAGGTTCATGACCTTCCCCATGCTGAATTCAAAGAATGCTGTTTTTGCTGTGACCTTATTGGAAATCTTTGCAGCAGTTGCTGCTGTTGGCAATTTAATAGTCCTTGAACTCTTTCCCTTACATCTTATCCACCATGTTACTTTCTCTCAACTCCTCTCTCATTCTCAAGTTTCTTCTTGGCTTCCTTTCTGTCCTGCCCTTTCCTCTGTTGGTTTCCTAAGCTCTGGCATTTCTTGAGTTCAGGTCTCAGGCCTTTGTCTTTTTATCTTAGTACTGTTGTGAGTTAGGATATTTCTTGTTGTTGTTCTTGTTGTTTTGTTTGTTTGTTTTTGCTTTCCAAGACAGGGTTTTTCTGTCCCGGAACTTGCTCCATAGACTAGGCTGGCCTCGTACTCACAGATATCCTCCTGCCTCTGCCTTCCAAGTACTGGGATTATAAGCATGAACCACCACTGCCCAGGTAGGATATTTCTATTGAGGTGTCTTAAAGAAGTTCTTGCCAGGCCTGGGATCTAATTTCTGAATTATACCTCATGTACTACACAAGAATATTTTATTATATAGATTTTTCTAAAGAAAGCCACCACCTAGAAGTTCTGGTGTTTAATACTTCAAATACAGAAAAAAAAATTATGCTTAAAAAAAGTATAACATTAAAACAATATTTCAGTGGGCAGTGGTGGCACATGCCTTTAATCTCATGCTTGGGAGGCAGAGGCGGATCTCTGTGAGTTCAAGGCCAGAGTGGTCCTACAGACCAAGTGCCAGGGCAGTTACACAGAGAAACTCTGCCTGTGGTGGGGGATCAAGATGTGAGCTCTCAGCTCCTGTTCCAGCATCATGCCTGCCTGCTGCCATGCTCCCTGCCATGACAGTCAGGGGCTTCTGTCAATTCCCACTGAAACTGTCAGCCCCAAACAAACCTTTCCTTCCACAAGCTGCTTTGGTCATGGTGTTTTATCATAACGTCAGAAAAGTAACCAATGCAGGTGGTGGTGGCTCACACCTTTAAGCCCAGCACTCAGGAGGCAGAGGCAGGTGGATCTCTGTGAGTTCAAGGCCACCCTGGTTTACAGTGAATTCCAGGGCAGCCAGAGCTACATAGAGAAACTCTTTCTTGAAAAGAAATGTAGACTCCTCATTCTCATTAGATTGTTTATGTCTCTGTGATTATCTGAAAATATTTCCCTGAATACCTCAGCTTCCTGTTCAATTAGACTTGGAGAGAAAAATAATTTGGGTGTGCTGTTTTTGATGAGTAGTGCTTCTGATTTTTCTCATTGGTCAGGGTGAAAAATCTAGAAGTCATTTCCCCTATTTCCCCAATTCAATGCCCAACTAATTAAGTAATTACTAAATTCTGTACATTTTACCTCCTGAATTCATTGAACCTATGCAATTTTCTCCATTCCTAATCCCACTGGAATGCTCCTTAGTCATCATCTCCCACCTATGTCACCTTAATGCCTCTTACTGGTCTGCATTCTTCCAGCTTTGACCTATTATTCTCCCCCAACATCCAGATGATCACACCCGCCTTCTCTTAATCTACACTCTGATGACTTTCTCCTGCCCTTAAAGTAAAGTTCAGAATGGACCATACAAGACCCAACTTGATCTGACACTATTCTATCTTTTAGAACATTCTTCTACACCATCACACTTGCCTTAGTCTGCTTTTTGGGGTTGTAACTAAATGCCACAGACTGTGTATTTACTGATATTCCTGGAGTCTGGGATGTCTAAGATCAAGGTGAATACTTGCTGAGGTTCAGCCCACTGTTAGGACTTTACAGGGTTCCACGATGGCCCAGGGCACCACATGGTAAGGGGAGGGGAGTGCATAAAAGAGATACAGCCAAACTGGCTTTTATACCAGACCTGTTCTCCATACAACCCTTTAATCTATTAATCCACAAATGGACAAACTCATCCATGAAAGCAGAACCCTCATGACTTCTGGGGTCAGATTAAGGCAGGGTCTTACTATACAATAACTCAGACTGGCCTTGAACTTATAGTCCTCTTGACTCAACATGAGTGTGTGTGGAGATCTTTAAACTATAGCAGTAGCCATACTCTTCTGGTACTCCTGTTGCTTACAGTAATTTTCTTCTGTCTGACCTCTACTTCCTTCATCCTGTTCTCTCACTTAAATTTTACTTCCTGTGCGAGCTTTCCAAATCTCCAGGCCAGACTGACTCTATCCACACAGCGCTCTGTGCATTTTCTTAAGACACCATGCTTCTAATTACTTGCTCAGTCTCTTCCCTCTGTTAACTTGTAAGCTGTATGACAACAGGAACTCCATCTTGTTTCTTTGGGCATTAGCACCAAGGACAGTGCCTCAAACACTACAATTATTTGTTGCAAATGAATGGATGGATGAATGAAGATACCTTTATCCTTTTAGGTAACCCTTGCTCATTTCCTGAGGACTCAGGTCACGTTCACATCTTCCAGGTGGGATACAGCTAAACCTGATTCATTTTGGGGTCCTTACATTATGTCCTGGTTGGGACCCAATACGGTCTGTATAGAATAGGAGCTTGTCAGATTACAATGGACCCTTAACCACAAGCCAGTAATTGTACAAGATGAATGAGAGACATAGGAAGTTTTGTTATACTGTTCTGTTTTCACACATATGTGAAAATGTCCACAACAGAAAGTTAAAGCATTTACATTCACCTCAGGATAAATGAAAGTGTATTCAATGACAACCTGCAGTAATAGCTTTGAACAAGCAAGGGAATGATAAAGTGAACTTGCATCCAGATTGTCTCTGTGTGTGTGTGTGTGAGAGAGAGAGAGAGAGAGAGAGAGACAGAGACAGACAGACACACACACACACACACGAGAGAGAGAGAGAGAGAACTTTTCCACTTCAGGGAAATTTCTTAGAGGATGAACACAAGATGAAATAATGAATTTAGATTTGGGCACTGTCAGGCTTAGATGCAGCTCTAGTCAGTTGGTCAGAGCCCACAGATTAAAGTCTAGAGGACCACGCTTTTAGGGGTTCTGCTCCTCTCATTCTCGATGGGCTCTAGGTCAGCGATCTGACCGCTAAGACTTGCCTCACTGCCACACAGGTCTGCAGCGAACAAGAACATAGCAAGTACCTCAGCAGCTCTTCCGTACATTTTCCACTCATAGGATCCCCTTGGTGCTTTCCTCGAGCTAATTTCTACCCGGGAGCGCGCACGGGGTGGGGTGGGGGCTGTGTCACCGCTCTCTAGTCAGAGGCACTGGTAGAGTGTTAAGAAATACCTCAGTTCTGGTTTAGTTTAACCACCAACTCTGTTACTGCGGGCAGGTCCCGTTATCCTTCAGAATGTCAGCACCTGCCGCTCAAACCCGAGAATAACAACTGTGGGCATTGCACAGTGCTGATCTGAGGATGAAGGCAAGCGAACGGTTGAACACAGAGCCTGGTACGGAGTAAGCGGTCAATAAGTACGCGCTATTGGTATCCCCAGGACGTCAGGGAGTCCGGCCACGAGAGCCAGGGAGCAGCGGGCAGCCAGCCTCCTGAGGCGCGATCGCGGTCTCAGCAACCCCCACCCCCGCCCGCCCCAGCGGACCGGGCCCGGAGCTCCGGGCGCGGCTGCCGTCGTCGGTGCAGGACTGGGGCCCGGCGGAGGTGAGTCGGAGGCGTGGAAGGGAGAGCTGGGCAGGGGTCTCGGGAGCTGGGCGCGGCCGAGCGGGATAGGCCTGAGGCCTGCGCTCCGGGCCCCGCGGAGGGCCAGGGTCTGCAGGGTGCGGCCGGGGCGGCTCGCAGCGGCTCGCGCGCCCCGCCCGGGCCAAGATGGCGCCCCTCCCCCTCCCGTGCGCGACTCCGCCGCTCGGGGCGCGGCCCCGCGTCCTGCGCGCTCCTGGGCGGGGGATGTTGTGATGGAGAAGCTGCGGCGTTGCCGGAGCCCTGCAGCCTGAGCCGCCTTCGCCACCTGGGCCTGGGGCCTCGCCGCTCAGGTAGGAGCTGCCCCTGCCAGGGCCCAGCCTCGGCCGCCGGTGGCCCTTGCGGCACCTTCCTCGCAGGAGTCCTGGTCCCCGGGCCAGGCCTGACCACCCCCACCCCCTTCTGATGCCAGCGCCGCCTTCCTCCCGCGGGCCTGCAGAGCCACCCTCCGCAGGGTTCACTTTGGTCCTCAAACCGACCGCTCCCCAGCTTTGCTTCTTGGCCCTCCCAGATGCCTTGGGTGTGTGTGGGGGGGGGGGGGGCAGAGGGAGCAGCAAAGCGAGGGGCGATGGAAGAGTGGGGGAGGGGAGGCTAATGTTGGGAAGGGGACTTGAGCAGGGTTGGAGCCAGGCCGCGCGATTCCAGCCTAGAGTCCCAGGCCTGGGATCTGTCAAGCTGCATTTTGCTGTCCTCAGCGACCGAGGGGTGTGCCCAGGGGTCGGCGAGGTTCCCATATCTGCCCGACAGGGAGGCCTAGGAGCGTCTAGAGTGCTCCATAGGAGCAGTTTTCCTTCTCCAGTTCAGAGGTTATTTCCAGCCTCTTGTGAGTCCTGTTTGTCTGTTGCATAGTGGTCCCTAACTTCCCATTCATTTAAAAAACTCCACTCCATTCTGACTTACATCCACGGGAGCTTCCAGGCAAGGTCACCGGGGCCCTCTCTGTGACCCCAGTGGACACTTTGCTGTGAGCCTGCTACCTTCGAGGAGTGTCCAGCGGGTGTGTGTCAGTTCAGTCTCCTTGAAGCGTTTTCCTGGTTTCTCTCCTAGGCACTGTCTGCTGCTTCTCAGATTCTAACTCTCGTCTCCGCATAGTCGTGCTGTGTTCTGGCCTGGGTTGCATTCTTTCACTTTGTCCTTTCTCCCTGACCACTTCCTCTATGTCCAGCTCTTTAAATTTCATACAGACGTTGTCGAGTTCCAAATTTATTTGTCTCACCCAGACCACTCTGCTGAAATGCAAACTCATATATACCAGCTGTCTTTTGAACAGTACTACAGGAATTCCAAACCTGCAGATTCCAAGGTGAATTATTTAATGTCTCTTGCCCCCCTTGTATCTTACTTCCATATCTGTTGTTCCTTCACCCTCCCAAAACGACAACTATCCATTCAGTTCAGGTTATGTTCACACTGGAATTCTGGGCCACATTCTCCCGTACCACCCCCCATCTAATTTCACCACGTTCTGCCATGCCCACTACTTCAGTCTTTCTCAGGTCTATTAATTTCACTTCTTATTGCTGTCAAACTTAATCTACACCCCCCCACACACTCTAATAGCACCCCCTTGCCTACCTCATCTTGGCTATTATCAGCACAGCACGCATAATGGTAATTTTAAAAGCACATCCCATCATTTATTCATTTGACAAATAGGATTTGAGCACCTAATATTTACAAGGCACTACGTTAGGTACTAAAGACGTAATCACAAACAAAATATACTGGGTTCTTGCCTACAGAGATATGATGTCTCTGCAGGAAGTCAAGTTAGAATGGCACTGTAGAGGTAATAAACATCACGAAGGGAGATGCATGGTGCTTTGGGAGACCCGAAGAATGGAACATAGACGGTTGTGCGGATAAGAGGGAAGGGGTCAAGGGAAGACTCCTCTGGGGAATGGGTAGATTGAACTAGTGTGTAAAGGGACAATCGGAATGACAAGGCTCAGGAAACCTGAGGTTGAGGGTCTAGGCAGAAGGGAAATCGTGTGGAACAAAGACCGTGATGCCTTCCAGGAATCAAAGAAGCCAGCTTAGGCTGGGGAAGTCAATGACAGGAGTTGGGGCCAGATGGGAGGAAGGCCATGGCCAGGCTAACAGAACAATTGAGGATACTTCCAAGGGCTTTGACTATGAGGTCATTGACTTTGGTGAGATCATGGGTGATAGTGGAGGTACAGAATGGATACATCCAGAATTTTTTTTTTTTTTTAACATGAGCTTTGTTTTGGAATGATTTAGTGCAAGCAGCAAGGGCGATGCATGTGTCTAGGATCGTACAGCACTGAACAACAGAATGGGTGGTCATTTCATCCCAGGGACCCACATCCTG
>NW_026596356.1:440604-458040 GCF_907164565.1 Psammomys obesus | reverse complement strand
TGAACAACAGAATGGGTGGTCATTTCATCCCAGGGACCCACATCCTGGAAGAGAATGAGATAGATAGGATAGGAATTTGAGAGGCCTTGGGGACAGCTAGATGTGAGTTTTTGGGTAGAGAGGTGAATGTGCATGTCTGGAGTTCAGATGAGAGAGCTTGACATTTGGAAATCATTGTGTAGATGGTAACTGAAAATGTGGGCATGAATGAATACTCCTATTGAATACAGAACAAGGAAGAAAAAAAGCTGAGAAACAGCCTGGAATGGCTGAGAGGAGGATGAGCCAGCAAGGAAGTTTTAACAGGCCCCAAACAAACAGACCAGGAGCCAGATGCATGGAGAGAAATCCAGGAATGTAGAACATGGGAGCTATGAATGAACACTGGATGAGGGGCTCATGGGGTTAAATTCTGCTGAAAATATTCATGGTGACCAGGCATCCAATGGGTTAAATGCCATGTTTACCTAGTAGATGCTGTTACTAAGTCTTACTGAGAATGGAAGCAGGGTTAAAAAAGCCAAAAGAGAAGAGAGGAAATGTCTATAATGAGTGTTAGGAGAACGTGAACCCTGAGGGCTTAGAGTGAGGTTCAGGCCAAGAAATACCTTGTTCTTATGATGAGAGGATCTAAACAGTAGGTGTAGCCCTTGGTTTTAGGCAACAAGAGGAAGGAGAATAGATTCTTCTGGTTTGGATGTTTGAAGATATTCCCCAATTAATGACTCCCCCTTCTTCCCTGAATTTGTAAAGGAGATGGAGAAAATGGGAGAGCTGAAGGATGGTTCAAGACTGATGCACTGGCAGGCTTCATTGTTAGAGCTATGATAAACCATAGGCTCAGGTGGTGGCTGGTAATCTTTCTCCATCTCCGTGCCTGTCACTTGTTCCACCAATAAAAAGTGCTTCTTAAGAAAAAGAGAAAGAAAGTGCTGATCAATAGGTGGTGAGACGGCCTCAGCAGGTGAAGGTGGTCCCACCACACCCAGTGACCTGAGGCCAGATCTTCAGGCCCCACAGGTGGAGGAGAGGACAGACTCCCAAAAGCTTTTCTCACACATGTGCTGTGGTGCAGGTGTGCCCACACACAAAATACAGGAATAACCTCATTCAAATAAAGAAGAAGAAAGTGCTTATAGGTGCTAGGAATTGTCCTAGAGATTGTCATCCTTCCATGCTGTAAGGGTTGTTCAGTGACTCCCTAGAGTGTGACTTCCTCTAGGGAAGAAAACATTTCCTGTTTCCTATGCCCTCCCCATGGCTGGTGCAGTACTTGGCATCTCATAGGTTGTCAGGTTGGAAGACCCCTGGCTTGGACCAGGACTTGGCTCACTCACCTATGGTGTGATGTCAGCTTTTTCAGGCTGTGTGACCCTTCCTTTTAGTCTCTACCTCAAGGCCCTGTTCAGCTTGGTGCCTTGAGCAAAAGCTCATATGTTTATATTTGTGGGGGAGGGAGGTGCAGGTCTGCATGTGACACAGAGAAGATATAAAGGTATGAAGGCCAAAGGACAAGTTATGGAGCTGATTCTCTCCTTCCACCCTGTGGGTACTGAGAACTGAACTTGGTCACCTGGCTGTTTGGCAAGCTCCCTTAACTAATGAACCATGTTGGCCCCTTTTTTGTTCTCTGAGATGCCCCAAGTATGGATAACGCTACTGAGAGAGGAAAGGTTGGGTTATGCTTTCTCTTGAAGAACCTAGTAGCTGCTTATATTTTTGGCAAGAATGTAGTGGCCACATTGCCTCAGGCTAGACAGCTGGGCCTCAGTGCTTACAACAGACTTTCCCTATCTTATTTAAACTTCTTTCTGCCCTGGCGCCCTGATGCTCAGGGCTGCCCTAAAGTCATCCTGGCCCTTCACTGACCCCAGTGTCTCAAAACATGTGTTCTCCTCAGGTACATTTCCTCCAGTGTTAGGAAAGTCAGCCCCAGCCTGACTTAGAGGCATGGCTTTGTCCCCCATTGCTTCAGAGAAGAACTCATCCTTCCTGAGGTCCTGAGAGCTGTCCAGAAGCATGGGCTCTCTTCGAGATGCTGTCATGGAACAATTGTTAAGCCAGAACTTTGTTTTAAATGCTTTCTCTTCCTGCTTCTCCCCCCACCCCCCAGACCTGAACCTCATCTGGGCAGGACTTCTGCCTCACTGTCCCTGTCAGGGCTCCTTCATCATTCCCCAGTTCCTTTTCTAAGGTCGCCTTTGTCTTCTCTAGCCCAAGATGTCTGTACAAGCTTTCTTGATATCAGTTCCCAGCCAGTTCGAAGCTTCCAGGTTCTTAGTTCCCCCATCTGTCCACCTTCATCTGTCCTTTCCTTCTTCACAGTGGTCACTCTGGCAGACACAGAACATATTATCCTTTATGATGGTATTATAATACTGAGTAAGACAGAATTTCCTGATAGCATGTGACACTGGGTGTTATGCAGCACAGAAAGGGGATGGCCCTTGGAAGGAGAGGAACATTCAGGGAAGGTTGCTTAGGAGCCTTGAATGCTGAGGAAAGATTTGAAATACAAGAAGAGAATCTTACAAGAAGGGATAGATTCCAACTAAGGGAACATTGTGAACAAAGACTGGGGGGTTTTGTTTGACGTGTACCAGAACCTCTCATACTTTATATGGCTGAGGATAAGGTGTGAGGGGGAGGGGTGGCCAGAGAGGCACTAGGGGTTGGCTGCAGTGGCCTCTCAGGTGTCCTGTAAACTGAGCTCAGACTGTATCCTAAAGGCAGCGGTGAGCCCTTTAATTTTGTCAACCAGGGAGTGACACAATCTGGTTTCCATTTTTGGAAAATTACTGTGGTTCTGGGTGGAGACAGAACTGCCTATTTTTTCCCCTTCATTTATTCCAGCGACCATGAGTTTCCTCAGAGCCCAGGTAGAGCCACACTGATCAGTCCAGCAGTTGGTTTAAACTCAGACCGATCTGCCTTCTCTCACCTATTTTATACAAGTATTCCCAGCCTTGTGCTAGATTCCCAGGAGCTCGAGATGGTAAAAGATGCAGACTTTGGCTCCTGTCTCAGGGTATTGGGCCATGCCTGAGGAGATGGGAGAGCTCAGGCCTCCTGTAACACCTGCACTCACTGTGGTCAGTGGGGAGGACTAAGGCGGTGGTAGGCCGGGGTCAGACATCTCAGGCTAGAGAGTAAGGAGACAGGGTGTTAGATAAGATAAGGAAAAGAGCTGCAATCAGAAAGGAAGACCCACAGTGCTTGTTGGGGTGCTGGGGATTTGTGTGCACAGAAAAGAGTCCAGTAGGAAGAGAGAGCTTTGAGGGAAGCTGTTGGGGGGGGGGTGGCAGGAAAGCTTGGCTGAGGGAGGTACTGCAGTGAGTTGAGAGTGAGGGAGAGTTGAGTAGTGGTTGGTCAAGGAGGAAGAACTAGTGTTGGGGGTTTCAGGGAGAGCAGGGTTCATAAAGAGAGTTCCAGAGCAGGCCAGGGACAGTGAGAAGGGTGGACTGGGCCTTGTGAGGAATCCCAGAGACCCTCAGAGGATAGGTTATACTGAAAACCTGGTTGGGGCTGTTGAGGAAGACACCTGAGAAGGGGCTGGCATTGTAGACAAGAGGTTCCCTTTCTCATACAGACTAGGAGGCATGTGGTTGAGATACCTTGAGCTACTGCTGAGACAGACAGATCCAGGGTGTGGAATGAAGTGCTTTCTTCCGAGGAGGTGTGAGGGTAGGTTTGTACACTTACTCAATGAATGCAAATTACTTGGCTCCCACTTCTTGCTCTATGTTGGTAGAGGCTGAGAGTACAGTATTGTAAATAATAATAACAACAACAATAATAATACAGAAGTCTCACCAACGTGAAACTTAGCTATGAGGAGATCAGTAAGCAAATACAAATGCTAAATGAGTGTGGTGGGTGATGGCCCATGCCTAGGGAGACGGGGGTTACTGAGTTGGGTTGAAATGGATATGTAGGGAAAGTCTTCCTGATAAAGGGGTCCTTGGACAAAGACCTGAAAGGCTGAAGGTTCCAGATCAGGAGCTTCTGGGGTGACCATGGCATCATAAGGGCTGGCAGGGGAGACTGGTGCCCTAGGTGAGATATTTCACAGGCAGACATTGCCTATAGTTCGGGGAGCGAAGAACTGGAGCTGAAGGCCCTTCTTCTGTGACCTGCTCTCTTGGACAATATATGCTGGCTCTGCACACCCATCACTCCTGTCTGACGGGTCCCTGGTCTAGAGTGGGCCCAGGGATGGCTGATAGTAGTGAGTTATAATGAAGGGCACACAGCCCAGGGGGCTGGCAGTGATGAGGCTCCAGATAGCACTGTGGCTGGAGGGAAGGGATAGTCTGTTCAGTATCCAAAACACTGGAGCCTGTCCTGTGCTGTCTGTGTCCCTGGCACGGTGAGCCCCGGTTGGTCAAGTGGGGCATGGGGATGCACAGAGAGCCATTGTGCAGACACGCTGGTAGGGAAGAGAAAGCAGGCACCACTGCGCTGCCCCAGAACACCAGGGAAAAGGATAGGTTGCAGAGCTGGGCTTGGCTTGTGATGGGGGAGGGGTTGTGGGGACAGGTACCTTCGATTGGTGTGTGCCAGCCTACTGAGTTACAAGATGAGGGACAGGACCTAAAACTGTAATAGAAATAGGAACACTCAACATGGTCTCTCCCCCCTGTCTCACAGGATCTACCAAGGCCATGTCTGTTCCATCATCCCTGAGCCAGTCGGCCATTAATGCTAACAGCCACGGAGGCCCTGCTCTCAGCTTCCCCCTGCCCCTGCACGCTGCCCATAACCAACTGCTCAACGCGAAGCTGCAAGCCACAGCTGTGGTACCCAAGGACCTTCGCAGTGCTATGGGGGAGGGCAGTGTGCCTGAACCAGGCCCTGCCAATGCCAAGTGGTTAAAGGAAGGCCAGAACCAGCTTCGGAGGGCTGCCACAGCCCACCGAGACCAGAACCGAAATGTGACCTTGACCTTGGCAGAGGAGGCCAGCCAGGAGGCTGAGACAGCACCTTTGGGTCCCAAAGGCTTGATGCATCTATACTCTGAGCTGGAGCTCTCCGCCCACAATGCAGCCAACCGAGGGCTTTGTGGCTCAGGCTTGATCATCAACACCCAGGAGCAGGGACCAGATGAAGGAGAGGAGAAGGCAGCAGGAGAAGCTGAGGAGGATGATGAAGACGAGGAAGAAGAGGATGATGAGGAAGACTTGTCTTCTCCTCCAGGGCCGCCTGAGCCTCTGGAAAATGTGCAAGTCCCCTCTGGGCCCCAGGCCCTCACAGACGGCCCCCGGGAACATAGCAAGAGTGCTAGCCTCCTATTTGGCATGCGGAACAGTGCAGCCAGTGACGAGGACTCAAGCTGGGCCACCTTATCACAGGGCAGCCCCTCCTATGGCTCCCCGGAGGACACAGGTACCTTGTGGAGCTCAGTGTGGCAATAGGGAGGGCATGGGGCCAGAATCCACTCCATGCAGAGGCCATGGCTAGCTCAAGCATGAGTTGCAGATCCTATATCCTCAGTCCAGCATTTTCTCAGTCAGAGGATGCTTGGTCCGTTTGATAGGTCTGTCCATCATGCATGGAATGAAGAGTAGATCCATTTAGCATGTGTGCTGTCATGGCTGGTGTGTAGATTCACTGGTTTATTGAGCACTTACCAAGAAACTGAACCTTGGCTAACCGTCATGGCATTTAATAATCAGAGGATTGTTGTGACATAGATACTCTTTCTATGTTCATATTATAAATAATGATAAAGAGGCCGAGACAAGGTTAGTGGCTTCCTGAGGCTCACAGTGGAACTAAGAGGGAAAGCAGAGCTGAGTGTAGACCTGAATGAGCTCTGAGGCCTGTGTTCCACAGTCATCAGTGCACACAGCCCGGGCATTAGGATGGGCTTGGCATAGAACGCCCTCTTTTATCAGTCACATCCACATCTAGAAGGAGCAGCCAGCATCTCCCCAAAGATACCTGTCTGGAAAGTATGGGGGTTGGTTTATGCTTATGATCCACATGCCCCATGCAGAGCACCATGCGGGCTATTTCGGGGATGCCATTTTGCCAGGAATGAGATACTGGCTAAAAGTTAGGGGACAAAGAAAGAATAAACTGATGCATCCTTCTGGGGAGATGGGTATTAGAGAACAAAGACTGATCACTAAATGTGACCCATTTAGTAAAGTTATACAGAGCAGAGATTTCTCTGCTGTAGCTCTAGCTACAGCCCAGAAGCTCTGAGGGAGGGAATATAAGAAAAGCTTTGGTAGGGGTGATACAAGTTGATGGCAGATCGCTCACTTAGCATGCATGACCTGGGTTCTGAGAGAGAGGGAGAGACAGAGACTCTGACTTACTTCTCAAGGTACTAACAGTGCCTGCACTCCTACAAATGGTTCCTGGCAGGGGACATACATTTCAGATACCCAAGAGCTTCACCCATCTCTTTTCTTTAAAAAAGCCTAACAATGTTTTCAAGCACACACAAGTGTAGAGATAATGAGTCTGACTTATTCATTACCCATTTTCTAGAATCATCAGAGCATAGTTGATCTTGCTGTGTCAATGCCTTGAACCCCAGTCTAGGTTATAAAAAAAAAAAAAAAACATAAAAACAAACTCTGTGATTCGTCTATCATCGAATGTTCACTTAATGTTAACGTTGTTTTCCCCGTGGTCTAATAAATGTCCCACTCAGCCTTTTGAAAGGCTGAGAACTACATGAATTGATACTTAAATAGCCCCACAGTCGTTATAGTTTTTAGTTTAGTTTAGTTTTGTTTTAAATACATGCTCATGCATGTGGAGGGAGGACAAGTTTCAGGAGGTACTCTCCTTCCAAACATGTGACTTCAGGGACTGAACTCCGGCCATTAGGCTTGGCAGCAAGTACCTTTACCTGAAGAACCATCTTGCTGGCTCTTTTTTTTCTTCCTTCCTTCCTCCTTCCTTCCTTCCTTTCTTTCTTTCCTTCTTCCTCCTTCCTTCCTTCCTTCCTTCCTTCCTTCCTTCCTTCCTTCCTTCCTTTCTTTCCTTCTTCCTTCCTCCCTCCCTCTCTTCCTTCCTTTCTTCCTTCCTTCCTTCCTTCCCTTCCTTCCTTCCTTCCTTCCTTCCTTCCTTCCTTCCTTCCTTCCTTCCTTCCTTCTTCCCTCCCTCTCTCTCTCCCTCTTCCTTCCTTCCTTCCTTCCTTCCTTCCTTCCTTCCTTCCTTCCTTCCTTCCTTCCTTCTCTTTCTTTCTTTCTTTCTTTCTTTCTTTCTTTCTTTCTTCCTTTCTTTCTTTCACTTGCTTCAGTTAGGGACTCACGTTGTAGTCCTGGCTAACCTAGAACACACAACTCACTGTGAAGACCAAGTTAGCTTTAAACTGGTGGTGATCCCCTTGTCTCTCTTCTGAGTGCTGGGATTATAGGCCTGAGCCACAAAACGTGGCTCTAAAGTTTCTTTGAATGTATATAAGTTCTCCCTTTATTTTTCTTTTGATTGCATACACACACATTTTCAGTCCTCAGTATTTTATGATCTGATTTTTTGAAACTTTTCTCCCCAAGTGGTTTGAATATATCCCTCTTCTGGATTTCTTGTCAACTGGTAGATAATTCTAGAACCTTGATCAGGTTCAGGTTTCAGTGGCTTTTTGTTGTTTTGTTTTTTTGAGGGCACCTCATTGGTGGTGCCTTAAATAAGGTAAAGTCTAATTGTTTCTTTTTGTGTGAGGTTAGTGGCTTTTGGTCAATGTCTCCATCCTCTCAAAGGGAACAGCTTCGTTTCAATCAAGCTGATTGTTTATCGGGCTGAGTTTGGAGGAAAGATATACAAGCTGAAAGTTAGATTCTGATGTCTACTATCCCAGTTTCTAAATGCCAGAAACTCAGAAACTAATTCTGGTTTTTCAGAAGCGCTGTGCAGGAATGCGTATCTCTTTGAGGCATGTATCACTGCAGGCTGCAGATGGTTTAGCTGCAACCCTGGGCAGGATGTCACTGGCCAGACAGGCTTGGTTGCTTGGTAGTTCTGGGAGTTGTCACTAGTGGCAGCGTTTCTGGTCCTCTGAGGTGGGAGAGTGGCAGTACAGAAAAACTAAGGGTGAACTGGGTATGGCCAGTGATGTCAGTGAGGCCGTGGAGGGGTGAGAGGTCTCAGCAGTCCAGTCCTGCCCTGGTGAGTTCTGGGAGTTGTAGGTGTTTCTTTACTGCTGGCTCTTTCTTCCTCTTTCTTGCTCTTTCTGCACAGCCTCTGACATGCGAGAGGCAGATGGTGGGTCTCTGCTCAGTAGAAATGGGGTAGGATGGAACAAAAGTTGTCTTTTCCTTCCCACTTAAGGATCTCCACAGAGTAGTTGTTGAGTGAGTGAACTACGTGAATTGAGTGAATTATGTGAATGGAGGATGAATGAGCTTTACTGCCTGTGTTGGAGTCACACTCTGAGCAAGGCCTTGTCCTAAACGCTGAGAATGTTTAAGACAGGACAGAGATGTTCTTACCCTCTTGGTACTCACAGTGGGGAAACAGAAATAGACTCATAATCAGTGATGATAAGTGGGTGGGTAGAGGAGCAGGAGGGCGCCCTGCCTGCCTGAGGAAGGGGGGAAGAGTGGGTCAGTAGTGAGAGTTCCCTTTCCGCTGTTGTCTGAAGGTGGAGTGAGTAATAGCTAGAATCCTAGCAGGGAGCTAGGGGAGATGGGGAGTTGTCAGAGGCAAGGCTGAGAGGCAGAAAGCTAGGGGCTCTTAATAGTACAGAAAACCTGTGCAGGGGTTTGGATTTTGTCCTGAGGGTAATG
This sequence comes from Psammomys obesus, assembly GCF_907164565.1. Lineage (NCBI taxonomy): Eukaryota > Metazoa > Chordata > Mammalia > Rodentia > Muridae > Psammomys > Psammomys obesus. The sequence goes on along the minus strand of NW_026596356.1, from coordinate 449,293 downwards.
AGAAGGCAGTTAAGAGTATTAAACTGGAGAGTAACCTGATTAGTTTGGCATCTCCTAAGGCTCATTCAGGCTATAGTGCGCAGCCAGTGGTGGGGACAGAAGGAAACCAGTTGAGAGGGTTCTGCAGTAATCCAGATCAAAATATGCTGGTTGTCTGGGCTGTAGTAGTGATGTGGCCTGGGGGGTGGGGTGGGGGAGAGCATTACACGAATCCTGGTCTCCTGAGCAAAGTAGTTTGCCTGCCTAAACCACTAAAGCTTTTATGGATGAATGGAAGGAGGGAGGCAGGGAGGGAGGGAGGAAGGGCCATAGGGATATTTGGATTCGTGTGAGTGCCTGCAGAAAAGTGTACGGTTGTGGAATTAATGCTTCTGTGTGGAAGCAAAGGCCCCGGGTGGATTGTGCTTGAAGAGAGACGTGCCAAGCTCCAGAAGGGCCTCCCAGATGGTCAAGGGGGGAAGAGCTGCCCCCTCCAGGACAGATCGGAAGGATGAAGCTCTTTGAAGCAGGAAGGCACAGGCTGACAGGGATGGCAGATGGATTGGTGTACATGACTCAGTCAGGGGAAAGAGTGAACTGGCCCCCACATTCCGGAAATGCCTGACCTACCATGAAGCAGGCTGTGGAGGGCAAGGGGCCCTTGGGGTTGGTGTTCCTGGAAGGTTTTAGCAGCAAAGTCCTGAGAGGGAAGGGTCTGGGGAAAACACACGTGTGCTGAGCCCCAGTAGAGGGGGATAGTAGAGGGTGGAGTCACCATGATGGGCATCTAGAAGGTGGGCTGGGCAAGAGCTCCCTTTTCATTGGGTGTCTGTGGGTTTACCTCATTTGCAGGCTGAGGGTGGGGAAGCACCTCGTCTGAATAACTCATAGCAGGTGTGGAAACACCTTGCTTTAGCCACACCCACTCCCAGACCCTCTGTGCCCTGGTACCTAGCTGCCTGGGTCTTGAGACTGCCTAAGCCTCTGTGCTGCCTCTTGGACCAGTCAGGATTCCTGGTTTCCTTGGTAACGGGAAGCACGTCAGCAGTCTGGGCACTCCCAGCCATCCCGGTGCTGCGGTTGCCGAGGAGACGCTGCAGCCTAGCTGGGCCCTGGCAGGTGAGGGGGGCGGTGCTGGGAAGCCTCAAATCTTCCAGGTTGCTAGGACTGAGGTCCTCAAAGACCACCCTTTAGTTGAAAGTGCAGGATAGGGTCTAGATAGGAGAGGGATCCCTGAGGGTGTGGAAGCCACACCCTGTTTGTGTTGTGTATAGATTCTGCTGGGCCCCAGGTGACTGGACCATTCCCAAGAGGCAGAGCCTCCTGCTGTTTGTAAGACTGGCTTAACTGTGGCTTTGATGTCACCGCTGGAGGGTGGGGCAGAGATTCAGGATTGGGGAGGGGTGCCAGGGTAAAGAAAGAGCAGACCTGGGGTCTTATAAATCCCTCTTCCTCACCCATATCCATCCCAAGGAGGTTCCATGGTATGGTGGTCTTGGTCCCTCCCTCAAGAACTCCAGGCGGAGGAGGATCTTGCCTGGCAGACGCTCTGCCCTGGTGAGAAGGGGGCGGGATGAGCTTTTCTCTGCAGCCCAGCACCAGGCTGAGAGCCCAGCTGGCTGGAGGGGATGTGAGGAGGGAGGGTGAAGGCAGGAGGGGCAGGGAGTGAGCGCCATGTTCTCCCAGGACTTCTTCCTGGCCATCATCCTGCAGGACAACAGTCCAGGTGAGGGGCAGTATGAAGCTGGGTGTGCTGTGGGGTGGGGCCAGGAAGGAGAGCAGAGGTGGAAGGCACATGGTGTGGTGACAGGGGCAGAGTGATGTAGATGCAGGAGAGGAGGGCTGGATATACAGATATGTAGTCTCTGTGTGTGCATGATATATTGTGTGTGTGTGTGTGTGTGTGTGTGTGTGTGTGTCTGCACAGAGGTAGCAGGGGTTGGTCATGTATTGTGTCTCAGTGTGTTTCCACCTGTATGTGTGGCACTCACACATATGTTGGGAGCTTTTGTTAGACTGATTTGTTCACACCTGTTGGTAGGGCTGGCTTATATATATATATATGTGTGTGTGTATATATGTATATATATATATGCATATATATATATATGTATATGCTTGGCTCTACAGGAGTGAGTAACTGGTGCTGCTATGTGTTTTGCCCCTGAACTCACAAGCCCACCTATATGTGACACCTTCCAGAATTTTGTATGTGGCTGGGCACTGTTTACGGCTGCCCAGGTGTGTGGTAGGGCTTACCTGCACTGTGAGTTTGTGCGCACGGGTGTGTGCAGGAGCTGGCAGTGTGTGTGCCTTTTATAGACAGACATAGTGGATATGCATGATGCATGAGGAAGCGAGCTGGGGCCTTTCAACCTCCTTCTCTTCTCTCCTTCCTCTCTGCTTTCTACTTTCCCTCCATGTGGCCACACTGGGCGGCAGCAGGGCCCAGGAGACCTGAGCCAAGCTCCCCACTGGTGGCTCCCAATGTGGTGACTGAGCTGTCCGCTCTGGAAGCAGGCAGGAACCATTCTGCCAGCTCAGCCATGGGGTCTTGGGAAGGGGACTGGTCATCTATTGCCTGCCTGGTGGGTGGGCTGACCCTCACTGAGTCTCCTACTTGGCAGATTCCTTCTGGAACCCCAACGCTTTCGAGACGGATTCCGATCTGCCGGCTGGATGGATGAGGGTCCAGGACACCTCAGGGACCTACTACTGGCACATCCCAACAGGGACCACCCAGTGGGAACCCCCAGGCCGGGCCTCCCCCTCACAGGGGAGTAGTCCCCAAGAAGAATCTCAGGTGAGGCTCAGTGGCTTGTTCCATGCCAGGGGTGGAGGGGGGGTGTGCTTGTAGAGCATGGTGGAACTACCACCCCCACACTGTTTCCTCCTTCAGCTCACCTGGACTGGCTTTGCTCACCAAGAAGGCTTTGAGGAAGGAGAGTTTTGGAAGGTAAATGAAACAACCAGCTTCACTGTGGGGTAACTGGAAAAGGGGCTTCATTTGGGGCCTGATTCCTCAATCCCTTTTCAAAGGATGAACCCAATGAGGAGGCCCCAATGGATTTGGGACTGAAGGACCCTGAGGAGGGGACGTTGCCCTTCCCAGCTCAGAGCCTCAGGTGAGTCACCAGATGTAGTGGGTTTAGAAGGGGTGTTGGGGTTGGGACAACTCTAAAAATAGGGGTGCTATGTCAAGTGTTCCCATCTGCCTCCAGCCCAGAGCCATTGCCCCAAGAGGAGGAGAAGCTGCCCCAACGAAACACCAACCCAGGAGTCAAGGTTTGTTCAAGACCAGCACCCATTTTGTAAGCAGGCCCTTGTGTGGAGGAGAGGCCGCAGTGCTGTGCTATGGGTGTGTCTGTGGTCTCAGCAAAGCTCCGAAATGAGGGTTAGTCCCAGTTTCAGCACAAGACTGTGTGTGAGCTGGACAGTCGAATGACAGATTCAGGGTTTCAGTCACTTGGCCCAGGGGTCTCCTAGGGACTCCCGAAGCTCACATCAGCACATATCTCTTCCTGTCTCATTTGGGGAGCTTCCCCAAATGTTAGTTCAGAGTGCCCCCTGCCCTCTGTGTTCCAAGTCAGGAGCGCCTCTGTCCTGTGACTGAGGCACCTCCAGTTCCATCTCAGATCTCCATCCCTACCTCCTTCTGTGTCTGGCAGTGCTTCGCAGTGCGCTCTCTAGGCTGGGTAGAGATGACGGAGGAGGAGCTGGCCCCGGGTCGCAGCAGCGTGGCCGTCAACAACTGTATCCGTCAGCTCTCCTACCACAAAAACAACCTCCATGACCCAATGTCTGGGGGCTGGGGAGAGGTGAGGACCCGAGCCACCAGACGGAGGGTTTGACTTGCCTCGGAGAGGGCTGATGGGGACATGGGCGTGGGTACTGGTGTAGCAGTAGCCCTGTGGGATGGATGTGTAACCCCATGGTACCCCTGGCACCATGATGGGTGGTTGCCTAACAGTGATGATGGGTCGTGAGAGAACCTTTATTAGAATAAGACCCCCAGGTGGCTACTCTGATAGCTAAGTAAGCCCTCTCCTCCCAAGTGGTGGGCAGCGTCCCCTAAGCTGGCGATGGCAGAGAGCTGCCACCTTCCCACCGTGGTACCACTGAGTTCCTGCTTTGCAGGGGAAGGATCTGCTGCTCCAGCTGGAGGATGAGACCCTAAAGCTGGTGGAGCCACAGAGCCAGGCACTGCTGCATGTCCAGCCCATCGTCAGCATTCGTGTATGGGGCGTTGGGCGGGACAGTGGAAGGTGGGCACAGGGCACCGGGAGTGTGGGGTGGTTGGGGGGCTTGGGGGTCATCCATCTGGCAGTCAGAATCTTTTCTAATCTGTTCTTTGGCTCTCTTGTGCTGCCGGACCCAGAGAAAGGTATTAACGCGCATCTTCTTTGACTGTGCCCTCTTCCACGCCTGGACTGGATGTGTGGAAGCTCCCAGGCTCCCCCACTGTGCCTTGTCCCTTCCTGCCTGCTGTGCTGGGTATTATCCCCCACCTCAGCACGCTTGCCTATCTGTCCTCCTTGGCTCCTTAAGGCAGAACCTACGGAAGAGCAGGGTGGAAAACCTGTAGGAGCTGCTGTGCACAGGGAGGTGGAGGGTGGAATGGTGGCCAGGCTTGACACTTGGTTCTAGGGATACTGAGCTGACCCTCCCCCAACAGGGACTTTGCCTACGTAGCTCGAGATAAACTGACCCAGATGCTCAAGTGCCACGTGTTTCGCTGTGAGGCACCTGCCAAGAACATCGCCACCAGCCTGCATGAGATCTGCTCCAAGGCACGGCCCCTCCACTCCCTGGACTAGCTGCCACCTTTGCTCTAGGAGGGTGTGGGTAGGGTTGCTAAGTTGGTGGGGAGTGAGGTGGGAGCTTTGGGACATTGTGGCTCTAACAGATCCCACCCCCACCCCCATTCATTCCTCAGATCATGTCTGAACGGCGCAGTGCTCGCTGCTTGGTAAATGGACTCTCCCTGGACCACTCTAAACTTGTGGATGTCCCTTTTCAAGGTAAGTGCCACAGCCTCCTAAGGCCCAGCCCAGCTTCGTGAGTTAGGTGAAGTGACGAAAGGTTCCTGGGCAGACATGAGCACGTGGAGATGAGATATTTTACATAAGTAGAGAGGCTTCTGTAGAGGGAGTAGGGCAAAGTGGGAGTGAGGATTTGGCTGGGCAGATGCATAGCTTACATGCTGGTGTTGCAGGCTAGGAGAACAGTTGACCTTTTTCTTCCCACAGTGGAATTTCCAGCACCTAAGAATGAGCTGGTGCAGAAGTTCCAAGTCTATTACCTGGGGAACGTGCCTGTCGCCAAACCTGTTGGTATGTGTGCCCTCTTCCCCCAGTCCCAGAGCTCTGTGCCTACCCTGTGCTTTCTAAAGAAAGCTTCTCTTGGGCCTTCCCACATGGCATCTCCCTGCCTTCCAGAATTCATCCCACCTCCCTAGGGCTCTGGTTCAGCCTGTGTCCTGCCTGTGGCTCCAGTGTGCATGTTTCGGTGAACATCTCCGCAGGACTAGTGCTGAGCTGGGCACAGAGGGAGACTTCCTCCCCACCCACCCCGTGGGAAAGCTTCGGTGGGTTTGGGTGGCTGGAAACACCAGGCATTAACCTGGTGCTGAGTTCAATACAGCAGCCTTAAATGTGAGCCATGAGCAACTAGAGAAGGAAGCAGTAAGCATAATTGGCGCAGGCATCATTATTGAAAAAGTGTAAAGATTTTTACACACTATTTTATTTAAGTGTGTGTGTATGTGCATGTGTGTCTGTGTGTTTGTGTATGTAGGACTGGGGATCAAACTCAAATCCTCAGGTATACAAGACACAAGTATTCTACCACTGAGTTCTACTTCCAACCTTCATTAATTCTTGATAATCTATGTGTTCAGTTACACTAATACCTGTTTACAAATAACGAATTGAGGCAAGAGGCCATGCTTTCAAAGTGCCATGCATTTATTTGTTTATTTACTTAACAATTGCCTTTGAAACCTATTATGTCAGGCTTCGTGGTGGGTCCTGGGAAACAATGGCCACAGCCTGGCTTTCATGGACTTTATGGGAGCCTCCAATAGAGAATCAGGAGCCAGTCAACAAATGTGATAATAAACTAAGTCTCTAATGGGAAGGAAGGCACAAGATGTGACAGAAGACTTTCATTTGGTCTAGGGGAGCAGAGAAGGCTTCCTGGGAAGCCTGATGTAGTGACACCTGTAATCCCAGGACTTGGGAAACTGAAACAGGATTGTGCAAGTACAGTGAGCTGTATAGTTTATACTTGGCCAGATAGGGCTACAGAGAGACCCTGCTTCCTCAACATAGGAACATGGGAGGAAAGAAAACACAGTTACCTTGAAAGTGTCATATGAACTGAGAAATGTGACTAGCAGTGAATGTGCTCAAGCTAAATGAAGGCCAGGGAAAGGCCACTCTCAGCTGCAGGGAGTGTGTAAGGGTCCAGAGCAGGGACACTGTGGTACTTGGGAGGCACTGAGAGAAGGCTAGCTGTGTGGGCCTAGGCAGAGAGGTGGGCAGTGATCAAGCTGAGAGACCCCTAGCTTAGGACAGTAGTACAGTCTTCAAGGGAAGAGCTGCAGGGAACCATTTTCATTGGTCAGCTTCTGTTGCTATAGAAAACACCTGAAGTGATGAGCATACAAAGAGAAGAAGTGTATTTTTGTTCGTGCTTGGTTGGCTTTTTCACATCACACAGGAGCCTGTGGCACAGCAAAGCCACTCCATGCCCTGGGGACAAAAAGAGAAGAAGCTCAAGCTGTACAGTCCCTTTTCGGGATAGACCGCCTTCTGTTCTTTTCAAGGTTCTAGACTTTCTAGAAGCACAACGGGCTGGGGATCAAGGCTTTAGCACTTAGGCCTTTGTGGGGCACATTTGACACTTACCCAAACCATGTATGTTTCTTCAGGAATATTCTTGAACATATTTGAATGTAGGCTGTACCATGAAGAAAGATGTTGAGCAGGTGGAAGAAGATATAGGGCATGCAGGAGGATCTTGCCTTTCAAGGTAACCGGTAATAAGAGTGTCTTAGACAACAGCACGACTGAAAAGGAGCGTAAGCCAGTAGGTGATTGCTTGACAGTAGGGTGAGAAGCAAAGGCTTTAAGGATGACTTGAAGGAGTCATTCCGGAGCCGTGGCACTGGACTGACTGAGTATCAAATGGCTAGTGGTGCCCTCCTCTAAAAGGAGCAGACACTGGCAGAGACCTTAGTTTTGGTGTGGGGTTTGTGAATTCAGTTCTAAATATGCCAAATTCAAGGTGCCTTTGGAGAAACAGAGTGGGAGAGTCCAGTTTGTTGCAGGACATTTGATCATACTGTGAGCCCCAAGATTGTGTTATTTACTAGGAAAAACTGTTTTTAGTTGTGGTGTGGCTCAGCCTTAGCACATACCTTTAATCCAAGAGCTTTCTACTTCAGTATTGTAAACAGGATTAAATAAAGTCAACCGTAGGTCAAGAGGTGGAACAAGCAAGCCAGGAAATGAACATAGGATCATTAAAACAAAACAAAACAAAACAAAAAACATAGAAAAGCAGGCATGGTAGCTCACGCCTTTAATCCCAGCACTAAGGGAGGCAGAGGTAGGTGGATCTCTGTGAGTTCTAGGCCAGCCTGGTCTACCAAGTGACTCCAAAACAGCCAAGACTACCCAGAAAAACCCTGTCTCGAAAAATGAGGCAAAAACAAACAAACGAAACATAATAGAGTAAGAGGAAGTCAGAAGATCGGATAGAGAAACACATAGGAAGTAGAAGGGAGGGACCTTCAGTTTGAGGAGTCCTGTTTGAGGATTCCTTCTGGGACATTGGCTGAGGAGAAAGGTCAGCTGGGGCTTCCTCTGCCTCTCTGAGCTAGCAGGCTTTCACCCCAGCATCTGGCTCCTGAGTCTTTATTGGTAAAATCAGATGATTGATATGTTGTTAACACAAGTTGGGCATCTAGGTTCATAGGTCTTGTCTATAGCTGAGAGTAGAGGTCTGAGCTTGATTTATATGGCTGGTCATAAGTATGGAAGAAATTGGCACCAGAGTAGGGGCAGGAAAAATAGGTTAGGTGTACCTTTCTAGTCCTTCAGTACCTAATGGCTGGGTGGAGGAAGATGACACTTCCAAGACAGTGAGAGTGGGAAAGAGGGGAGAAGAGAGAAAGAGGGGACTCCAAGGAATGGTGGATGTCATGTTAAAAGACATCCTGGTGTATGCCTGAAGTTCCAGCCCTTGAGAGGCTTAAGGCCAGCTTGGGCTACATATAAGACCCTGCTTCCAAAAGAAACCAAAACAGGAGGAACAGGGGAATGAAATGTAGAAGGAATGAAGGATTGAATGACCAAGCTTGGAGCTGGAGGTGGGAACAAGTTCTTAGAGAGTATAAATGGGTAGCTGACCCAGGGACTTGGCTTTGATTTCCTTCTTCTCACCCACAACTTCTAAGGCCCATTGGCTCTTCCAGTTATCAGCCCTTTTCATTTGACACTGTATACAGGACCTCACAATGCCAAAGCAACCTCTGCCACCTGCAATCTTTGACTACCCTGTCAGGTCCATGGGTCTGCCCTTTTAAAGACAGGGCTTATGGATCAGGGGGTTCTTAAGCTACTTCCTCCTTTAAAACTGTACTTCATTAAAGCCTTTGTGTGTGTGTGTGTGTGTGTGTGTGTGTGTGTGTGTGTGTGTGTGT
>NW_026596356.1:422031-440594 GCF_907164565.1 Psammomys obesus | reverse complement strand
TGTGTGTGTGTGTGTGTGTGTGTGTGTGTGTGTGTGTGTGTGTGTGTATGTGTGTGTTCGTTCATCTATGGAAGTCTGAGGACAACTTTGAGAAATCTGTTCTCTCCTTCCACCTCTATATGGATTCTGGGGATTAAACTCACATTTAGGCTCGTGTGGCAAGTCAGCTGAGTTATCATAGCAACCCTGTACTCCCCTTTTATACCCTCCGCCCCTTTTTTTTCGAGATAGGGTTTCTCTGTGTAGCCTTGGTTGTCCTGGACTCGCTTTGTAGACCAGGCTGGCCTCAAACTCACATCGATTCACCTGCCTCTGCCTCCCCGAGTGCTGGGATCACAGGTGTGCCACCACCTCCACTTTTTAAAACATTGTCTTTCTCGTGAAGTTACAGTGCTCATCCATCAGCCCAGTAGATTGTTCGTGCATATCTTACTTGTGCCAGGCATTGTTCTAATTCTTAGCGTACATCAGTGAACTGCACTGACCGTGATTCTGTCATTCAGATGGATTACATCTAGCAAGGAGAGATAAACAATAAGAAGTGCATTGCATGGTATGTTTGAAAGTAACAGCTGTTCTGGGGGTGGAAATGCATGGAAGGATAAGGGGAAATGGTGTAGGGCTGGTGAGCGTGCAGGTTTTAACCCTGAGCTACAAAATTCAGCTACTTAGCTGCCTCTCCTTTCTCCCTCTCTCCCTCGCTTCCCCATCCCCTCTCCCCTTTTTTGCAAGACAGGATTTCTCTGTGTACCCTTGGCTTTCCTAGAACTCCCTTTGTAGACCAGCCTGGCCTTGAACTCACATATCTGCCTCTCTCTGCTTCCCAAGTGTTGGGATTAAAGCTGTGCACCACCACACCCAACCAGCTGCCTTTTTCTAGACCACCTCAGAAGTCAGGCTCCAACCCAACATCATCTGCATATTCTTCATTTTGACCTTGGTGATCCTTCCACCTCCAAGACCTTTGAACTCACCAGTGATTCAGTTTAAATGTCATAGACATTACACCATTCTGCCTTGTGTTTGAGGCTCTTGCAGCATGCCTCGGCCCATCTGCTCCTTCCTGTGTCATCATCCTCCTGTGCACTCCTGTGTTATTAGACTTCCCCTTTCCCTGCATTTGCCCATGCTTCCTTGAGGGTGACATCCATGTTCCCGAAATCTTCAGCAGATAAGCCCTTGGTGAAGACTGGGAATCAAAATCCAGTTTCACTGGGTCTCTGTCCTTGAGATGACCACAGTCAAATGTAGAAGAGTTGTCTCTGAAGCTGAGCAGAGGCAGACAGCTCTCCGTGAGTTCAAGGCCAGCTTAGTGTACAGAGCAAGTCCCAGGACAGCCAAGGTTACACAGAGAAACCCTGCCTTGAAAACAATTACAAAAGAGTTCTTTTCTCTCTGGTGTGTCTTTTCATGTCTTGGAACCTAGGATGTGAATGAGGAATTCTGAGCTAGGCAATGGAAAGGAGACTTGGCCATTAATCATATAGACTATGTCCTTAGGACATCTTCCCACTCAAATTTAAATACCTCTCTTCCCCAACACACACACATCTGTCTCTTCAAGTAGCTCTAACTGAAACTTGTTTAGACTAGGCTGGTGATCCTCCTGACTCTGCCTTCCCTGTGCTGGGATTTTATAGAACTTTAAAAGCAGTTTGAGGTGGAGGAATGAAATTGTTTTATAGAACTTTCAAGCAGTTTGAGGTGGAGGAGGCCATTATGAGATTGTTTGATTGTGATTTTGAGACAAGGTCTTGCAATGTAGCCGTGAATGGCCTGGAACTCACTATGTTAGTTTTAGGCTTAAACAGTGATTCTCCTGTCTCTGGGGAAAGTGCTGAGATTACAGATGTGCACCACCACTTCCAGAGAGGCCACTTTGTTTTCATTTGAATGTTTTTATGTGTTATACATAATACTGAATTTCACTGACATTTCCATACATGTATATTATGTACTTTATTAATATTCACCTTCCCTTACCATCTCTTGTTCTCCTTCACTCCTGTTGAACCTCCTGTGTGTGTGTGTGTGTGTGTGTGTGTGTGTGTGTGTGTGTGTGTGTCCTGGAACTCACCATTATCAGGCCAGACTGAATCTCACAGAGCTCTGCTGCCCCAGAGTGCTGGGAAGTTGTGCAGCCCCACAGCCAGCCCCATCTGTTGAGCTGCTTGCTTTTCCAACTACTGTTTTTTCTCTGAAGTCAAGGTCTCACTACGTAGCTTTGGCTGGCTTGGACTCCATATGTAGACCAGGTTTTGAACTCATAGTGAAACTCTGTCTCACAAATAAAACAAAACCCAAACCAAGCAGAAAAGCAAGGTCAGGAGGTGGATCAGCTAGTAAAGGCACTTGCAGCCAGGCCTGACACCCTGAGTTCAATCTGGATCCACATGGTGGAAGGAGAGAACTAACTCTTGCATGTTATCCTTTGACCTCCATGCACACACAACAAATAAATATTAAATTAAGGATTAAAAAAAAGTTTAGGCCAGGTGCAGTGGCACATGCCTATGATCCCAGCACTCTGGGAGGCAGAGACAGGCAGGTCTCTGTGAGGCCAGCCTGGTCTAGAGAGTGAGTTCCAGGACAACCAGAGCTACATAGAGAAAACCTGTTTCAAAACAAAAGGTTTGGGTCTGGAGAGAGAGGACTGGCCTGGCTGATTGGAAGGCACTGTTATGTGAAAGAAGCCATGTAATGTTTGAATATGCAGAGTAACATGGAGAAGTCAGAACTCAGTGGGGAGGGGTCCGTCCATTTAGGAGGCTGAAGTAAGAGACAGAATCAGTGAAGAAAAGCAAGATTCAAGATAGGACAAACAAAAACGGGTCAGGAGTCACGGAAGTTGAGGAGAGTGCCCAGGAGGGTACCTGGACAGCAGTGTACTCGGGCTACATTCTGGTGAGAGGGCACTGCAGCACTGGGCTTGACAGTCAGAGCTGGGCTGTCTTCTTTCTACCCTGTTTTGCATGTTTGTGTTCGTATCTTCCAGGGGTAGATGTGATTAACGGGGCCCTTGAGTCAGTCCTGTCCTCCAGTAGCCGTGAGCAGTGGACCCCAAGTCACGTCAGCGTGGCCCCTGCTACCCTCACCATCTTGCACCAGCAGGTAAAGAGCTGGGGTGACTGAGCTTTGCCATGAGGGGAAGAGGTGCCAGTCAAAAGGGTGTGCCTCTTAGAACAGGGGTAGGGGCTGTTCCTTTTTAACTGGGTGCCTCCCCTGCAGACTGAAGCAGTGCTGGGGGAGTGCCGGGTGCGGTTCCTCTCCTTCCTGGCTGTGGGCAGAGACGTGCACACCTTCGCATTCATCATGGCTGCCGGCCCAGCCTCCTTCTGCTGTCACATGTTCTGGTGCGAGCCCAATGCTGCCAGCCTCTCAGAGGCTGTGCAGGCTGCATGCATGGTAAGTAGGCTGGGTAGTGGGATAGCAGATTGACCTCACGGGGCTGAGGTGGAGACTGACCAACCCTTTGCTTCTTGGCAGCTCCGCTACCAGAAGTGTCTGGATGCCCGTTCCCAGACCTCCACCTCCTGCCTCCCAGCACCCCCTGCGGAGTCAGTTGCAAGACGTGTAGGGTGGACTGTCCGCAGGGGTGTTCAGTCACTGTGGGGTTCCCTCAAGCCCAAACGTCTAGGATCCCAGACCCCATGAAGAACTCCCATCCTCCCTCCACCTGCTTGTGTTGGGCCCCAGGGAACTCAAGGGTTTGGGGCAGGTAGGGGCTCTGAATGCTGTTCCTAATACCTCATGTTCCCTGGGCTGACCCGCCAGTAGCTGGGGTTCCTTACCAAGGGGCTGGGAGAGAGAAATTGAATTCCTTCACAGAAGTCACACTGGACTGATGACATGAGGGGCTGGAAGCATCTCATCCCCAGTGTTTGAGGTGGAGCAGGAGGAATCGGTCCAAGCCAGGCCCCATCCTCAAAGGCCCAGCAGGGGCAGGAGGGGACTGGTCTCGGCATGGATCCCCTCCCCACTGTCCTGCGGGCACCTCCCGCTGTACTGATATCACTAATAAAGTTTGTCTGCGCTGCTGTGTGTCTTGCTGTGTCCCTGCCTGTCTGGGGAGACATTGGGGCAGTGGAATCTGGAGTCCAAGTCTCTTTATTCTGACATCCCGGCAGGATCAAGCAGCAGTACAGAGTTCACAGGTGCACAGCACAGGCTGGGGCAGCAGCTCCTCCCTGCGTATCCAGGGCACCAAGATCTCATCTCTGTGGCCTGGAGAAGACATCCAGCCCCAGGGGAATCCAGATTTGGGGCATAGGTAGGGCAGCCAAACCCTCCCCCAGTCTAGCCAAACAAGCTCTCCAGGAGAAGGCTTGCTCCCTGGCCTGACAGGGCACCCTTTCCCCAGAAGTTTTGCCTCGGGTTGACTCAGCAATACTCAGGAGTGTGTCCCTTTCCTAACACATGAACTTCCCCACTCTGGTGCCTGGAACACTAGCACAGCAGGGGCCTTGACCACAACCTATGGCTGTCTGAGAGGCTCTCATTGGGCATCAAGTGTCGACACAGAGCAGGGCTGTCTGCGCGGGCTGACAGCTGGGCACACAGAGTGGCCAGGCGGCAGGGTGTGCCACAGGGCTCTGAAGGCGGGTGGCCCTTATGGTAGAGAAACCAGAAGGTCTGGAAGAGTTGCTCATCGTCTCGCATGCGGTAGACCAGGTTGTGCCAGGAGGCAGGCAGTGCATCTGGAAGCCCGTAGGTTTCTCGAGCCCGGTAGAGGAGCTTCCAGTTTGGTGTGGCTCCCGGTGTGTTGGCCTGGGTCAGGTTCAGGATATAGGTCTCGTGGTCCAGGACCACGTGAGAACTTCCGGGGTAGTTTCCATCTATTTGGTAAACTCGGTAACCTGTAAGAAAGAAGGTGTGAGTGGGAAGAAGGGAACAGAGGCAGCTCTAGGAAGGGCCTGCTTCAGCTTAGAACCCTTTCTGTCTCACCAGCCTCAGGATAGAGAATGTTCCCTTCTGCCCCACTCACCAGGATTAAGGTTGATATAGGTGGTGGCACTGGGCCCCAGGAAGGCTACAGCAAGTGGCCGGCTCAGAGTCTCCTCATCATAGAAGACCTCAAACTCATCCACGTGAGTGTGGCCAAAGAACTGACCAGCCAGAGTGTTTTCATACCTGCTCAGAGACAGTCATAGTCAGAGACTGTAGGGAGGCAGAAAGGAGGCTGGGTAGACCTGGGGAGTCAGGGTAGCTGTTCTCCAACTTGCAGAGGAGAGCCTCCACCCCACGGAGAAGTGCTCGCTGTGGGATGTGAGGCCTTCGAGAACTGCTGGGTTTTGTTTTTCAGAGGGAGGCCCATCCTGGAACTCACTTTTGTAGAGCAGACTGGCCTTGAACTCAAGAGTGCAGGGATTAATGGCATGTGCCACCACGGCCTGGCTCTTGAGGGGATTTCAACCCTCAGTTTCCACACCCAAGCCCTCTATCCCCCTTACCTGGCTATAATTTTGTAATAATTCCAGCTCCAGCTCTTGAGGCAATGCCCTGGAGGTATGTGGCCAATTATGTGCACCTGAAGGGAAAAGTCAGGGCAGTTAGAGCATGAGGAAACCCAGGCGGCTGTGGGGATAGTGGCAGCGGGTGGATTATATGATGTCTGAGAGTGACCACGGACTCCAGGGAACACCGGAGTTCCAGGAAGTGGAGTGACGCTCCCCTCTTCACAGGCCTCAGCTCCACAGCAGCCTGCTTCTCTGCGGCCCCAAAGGCACCTACTCCACCAGGTTCGGAACACCCGCCCTTACTTTGTCTCCTCGATTCTCAGCAGCCTGAAGCTCCTCTACCAGCCACTGGAGTTGCCCTGCAGGGTCTGTGGAGTTGATCAAGAGCCAAAAGTTCTCACGGGAACAAAAGTTCATATTGAGAGAGATGAGGCGGAGGCCAGAGCGTGGGGTGAGGGCATAGAAGCCCCCAATTCTGAAACAAAAGTAAATATGAGGTGTCAATACAATCCCAATCCTGCACCCCTGGTTCTGAGCCAGGCAGAGGCACACATGACGTCATCTCCCACCTCCAGGAGCTCCCGTCCTAGCTCGAGACCAAGCAGCAGTAATTACAGGGCTGCTCTGACAGTAAAGAGGGCTCAGAGGGCTGAGGGTGCCAGGAGCTCAGGACAGAGATTCAAGCGAGTGAGGGAACAAAGGCCTTTCTGAGGGCAGACATCGAAGGCCTGGTCAAGTTGAGAAAAGTGGGAGATATTCAAAGGGGAGGAGAATTCCTTTTAAAGAGAGCACTACCCCAAACAAAGACACAAGCTAGGGTGTGGCAATGTGCTGCTAGCTCTGAAAAGAGGGAGTCTGGAGACAGGAAAAGGGAAGGTGGGGTCAGGTTAGGGAGGGCAGTGGAGAGTGTTAAGGACACTTGCTAGAACAGTCCACCCAGTTCCTTTCTCCTTCCCCCTCCTCCATCTTTTATCTTGCTTCCTGGTTTCCAGGGCCAGTGAGTACCTGAGGGTGTGAAGGGCGTCAGCTGGTAACCAAGGCTCCCATGCCTTAGCCATGGCTTCATAAAGCCATTGTGAAGACTGGTTTCCCTTTATGAAGGGGGGAGGGAAGCCATTGACAGGGGTGCTCTCATGGTTGCCCACGGCAGGGTACACCGGCACAGGCCCCAAGAACTTCCTCACGAGGTCTGTGATGGTGGTCAGGGCCCTCAGCTGGTCTTGGCGAGACTGCTGCCAGACGTCGTGGGCAGGGATGTCTCCTGTCCAGTACACCATCTCCAGAGGGCCGGCAGGGCCCAGCCCCTTCAGCAGGCTCTCTAGTGTTCGCAGGGGCAGGTCACACTTGCTGTACTCGCCCCAGTACCCGGCACCCGCCTGGGAGGTGGACGGCCATCCAGAGCCCCGGCGGCAGCACAGTGGATCTGCACAATTAGGGTCTGTGCCCTCCAGGTAATCATGATCCCAGTGTAGGTCAGTAAGGAAGAGGACGCGGCTGACGGGGGCACCGGGGGCTGGTGGGCTCGGTGGCTTTGGGGGTGGCTTCGGCACTGATGGCAAAGAGATGTTCCAGGTTGAAAAGATGTCCCAGTGCCCACAAGAGGGGCCCAGAAGCAAGCCACACGCTTCAGACGGGCTCAGAACGGAACGTGTCCACACCTCCACCATGTCATCCTCAAAGAGATGGACAGCTGACTGGCAGACATTTACCGGCGCTATGTTCAGCATCTTGCACATCTTGATGGCCACAGAGCCTACCCGTGCCACGTTGGGCTCCTTCTGTGGTAGAAGGGACCAATGATAAGAGGTCAGAGACAGAACAAATGAACCCTGGCCACCACTCCACAGGCGTCCGTGTCTAAATCAGGGCTAGGAAGACCTCGGTGTCACCATGATAAAGAGACATCAGTGCCTCCAACATACTGCCTGGCAGCTCAGGTAGCTCCAGGCCCTTGCCTACCTGCCCTTTAGCTCAGGGTCTGGTATCATTAAAAGCTTGTGCTTTACTTTACAAAGGTCACAGTGGTGGTAACACGTTTGCATAAGAAGCACCTCACCCTGCCCCCGGCATTCCACCACAGCCCTTCCAAGCGCTCACCTTCAGCCCATAGTTGAGAGCAGTGAATAAGGCTTTGCAGGCCGGACAGGTGAGGTTCCTCCACCCAAAGGCGCTCTGGAGTGGGGGCACTATGGCACTGCCTTGGGCAGGAAGAGGATAAGCTCTGGCAGGAGCCCAGAGAACCATAAAGTCAAACAGAGCCAGTACCAGCGCCAGGCCCAGCCCCATCCAAAGGAGTCCCAACCTGGGTGCCGGTAAGGACC
The DNA here is from genome assembly GCF_907164565.1 of Psammomys obesus. Taxonomy (NCBI): domain Eukaryota; kingdom Metazoa; phylum Chordata; class Mammalia; order Rodentia; family Muridae; genus Psammomys; species Psammomys obesus. The sequence goes on along the minus strand of NW_026596356.1, from coordinate 432,817 downwards.
TCTCCAGCCTCTGCTCCCAGCCGGCTCTGAGGTAGCCCTGGCCGGATGACACTCCGTGGTGGGGCATTGCCAGGCTTCGTAGACAGGACTGGATCGCCCTTCCAGGCCACAGGCCGAGGCCCTCACTGGCCCTCAGGCCCCCGGGATAGCGCTGGAGACACCGATTACCCTTCCTTGTGGTTGACGATAGCTTAGTAACTAGCCACCAAACAGCTCCGCCCTTTCCTGTTCCTCTTAAGCCCCAGCAGCCGCGGGGAGTGTTGTCAAAGCTTTAGGGGCGGAGCAAGGGGGGGCTCGCCGGCCCGCCCAGATCCCGCCTCTGCCACGCCCCATCGCTGCGGGCCGCCCTAGGGCGCTGGGGCTGGGTAGGTGCCCTCCGCAGTGACTCAGCTTGGCCGTCCTGAGCCACTGCTGCGTGAGGTGCGCCGGCCAAGGGCCGCCTAGATGCTTTCGGGCCAAAATCGATGGGAGAAGCGCTTAGGGGTCTCCCAAGAGCCTCCTCGGTCCCCTCCCCGCTCCTTATTTTTTTTTTTCCTTTCAGATTCCTAGAATAGATGCTAGGCTCAGCTGGGTTGGGAGACTAAGGAGAGAGGGTTGAGGTACCGATCCTTCTATTGAGCGGATTGACCTGCCATGGAGGTCCTCCCCTCGGTTCCCTAGTCTCTGCCACCATTACAGCAATCTTGAGTCACTTAAGGTTTTGTTAATGTTACTTTATTTTAATTTTAAATCTTGTATCTTTATTATTTATGTGTATGTGTATTTTGTATGTGTGTGCACCACGTGCGTGGTGCCGGATGGAGGTCTGGAAAGAGTATAGGAGATTGGGATTGGTGTTACAGATGTCTTGAGTTGCCATGTGGATGCTGGGAATTCGACCCAGGTCCTCTGGAAGAGCATCACTATTAGGTGTGAACCTGTCCTGGATCCTGATTCACCTGCAAGAGGCCATATCCTTAAAACTGATTCTTTCCTAGTAGCTATCCAGTGCCAGCAGCCCCTTAGCTAGGAGTGGAACGCTGGTTTCCCAGCTCTCAGGCTAGAATTTTGTCTAGCTTGAACACCCTGTGCATGCTCTCACAATCTCCGTGAGCTCATTGCAGTCAATTTTCCCGTTGTGTCCAGAAAACAGTTTATTTGTAGTTATCCACTGCTTCTGGTCTTTCAGTCTCTCCCTCTCTCCGTCCCTCAGCCTTGTGGGGAGAGATGTTGTGTTCTGCTGATAGGTTCCATCTCATCTCCCAGAGGTCTTAAATCCAATCAGAAAGCAGCCATGTAAATGTTTTAAATATTGTTTTTAAATTGTATATGTTAAAAATGTTTTGAATCAGGATTTCTCTCTGTCTGGAGCCAGGCTCCAGAGTACTGGCTGAGTTTACAAATGGGTGCCAGCCAACCTTCTCCCAGTATGGCTTTCACTGAAAATCTGATTCAGAATTCTCTGGATAGAAGGGACATTTGGCTCACCTAGAGATTCCATTTCCTCCTTTTTAATAGAGGAGGAGTTGGGTGTTCTCCTGTCATCCCAGCACTTGGGAGGTGGAAATAAGATCAGGCATTCAAGGCCACCTTCATCTACAGAGTGAAATTGAGAAGTGTGATCCATTCTGGACAGAGTGAAGCTATGCTTCAAAAATTAAAAAGAGAAACTATATTCAGTGGCAAGAAGATTAATTTATCAAATTCCTTAAGCTAAGCCCTCATCCAGGCACTCCACAATGATTAATTTTCAGTTCTCACACAATCCCACAAATAATTCTAATACTGCTCTTCTTGAGCTGGGTGTGGTGCACAAGCCTGTGATTCTAGCCCTTGAGAGGTGGAGGCAGGAGAAACAAGCGCTGGAGGTCATCCTTGTTGGGGCAACAAGTTCCAGACCAGCCCGAGCTGGTAGGAGACCCTCCCTCCACGCAAAAACTGCCTCTATTCCCAGGTGGGAAAACCAAGCCAAAGGCAGTTTACCACAGCGATGAGCCACCTAATCTGTTCAATTCCTGCTCAGTCCAAGAGTCCAAGCTATGAATCCCCACTAGCGGTTTTCTAAGAGAAATTGTTTCAAGGCACTCTCTCCCTGCCTTGTAGACTTCATTTCAGACACTCATGATAGTTACCAAAAAACGTTCTGAGATTATGTGCCGGGCTTTCCTGAGGGCTCTGAGTTAACTCAATCCTCACAACAAATTCAGGCAAATTTCCTGCCGTGTTTCCTAGGATACCAAAGTCCAAGAATGCTCAGGTCTCTTCTATAGAATAGAGTACACACATCTGTATACTTTAGTCCATTCTAGACTGCTTGTTTTCCTAATAGTAATAGTCACATTGTATTGTTAACAGGAAAGAAGTCTGTACCTGTTTAAGTACAGGCATCCCCCACCCCCTGATGTTTCTGATCTGTGGCTGTTATCTTCACATAAAAGACTAGATTTTTATTTATTTTATGTATATGTGTGTTTTCCCTTCATGTATGTTTGTGCACCATAAGAATTCCTGGTGTTGGGGAAGGTCAGAAGAAAATGACAGATTCCCTGAAACTGGAGTTGCCAATGTTTGTTAGGCACCATGTGGGTGCCTGGAATCAAACTAGGGTCCTCTGCAAAAGCTACAAATGCTCTAAATGCTCTAAACAGCTGGGTCAAGTCTCCTGCCCGTCCCAATTCTTCAGATTTAAACCTGTTACTGTAAGACCTGGAGTCTCATTGCTCAGGATCGCGCCCTTCCCAGGAACTCTCACAGACCAATAGCTCGATGCAAAAGTAAGAGGTTTTATTGCTATCGCCCCTCCAAAGATAGGAAACTACCCCGAACATGCAAAGCACAGGGTTTTTATACCTGAAAATCAGATCACTTTTGCTCTATAGTTTACAGCTGGTTGTAGTTTCTCAGAACAGTTCACCCCGCCCTTCAAGAGCTATCTGCACCTGACTTCAATTCAAATAATCAGTTGTTTTTCTCATTCCCAGGTGGTCCCTCAATACCACTAACAGACTCAGAAACCCAGAATAAATATATAAAGAATATTTTTAAACTGAAGGTGTTTCAGTGATGCTGAAAGACCTTTGTGGAGCTTCTGGTGGCTGAATGAAAGCAGACACTTCCAAGAAGTGGGGACCACCCTGAAGTTCACTTCCTGGGGGGTAGGGTGGAGGTGGCACATTCACACAGGGGAGGCTGACAGTAAGCTTAACCACAGATACCTACTCCAGAGAAGCTTTATGGTCATCAAAACCACTCCCACAGCTGTGAAGACAACCCAGTACCCTATCACATCATTTCTTTCTGTCTCTTTTTGTCTGCCCCACTCCTCACCCCACACCCCTCCCTGGAGACAGGGTTTCTCTGTGTATCCCTGGCTGTTCTGGAACTCACTTTGTAGACCAGGCTGGCCCTTAACTCACAGAGATCCACCTGCGTCTGCCTCCCAGGTGCTGGAATTAAAGGCCTGACCTCCTCTGGCAGCACTTGTCTCCTGTGTCTGTTTTACAGGGCGCCTTCTAGCTAACATCTTGTTATTTATGGGGCCTGCTAAGAAGGGCTATTTCCTTGGCCAGCCGTGGTCTGTACGGAAGATCTTTCATGATCTCCTGGGACATCCCAATTCTTCCTTCACCTTACATTCCTCATTGCTTTAGTAAATCTCATGTCCTCTGAGAGTCCATGGAACAGTTACTTGGTGGAGATTCTGTTCTTTATATGCATCTTCTCAATGCCTACTCTGTGAAGGCACAAATTGTTTCTGTCAATTAAAGCATTTCTACCTCACTTAGACCATCATTTTTAAAGTTTTTCCGTCAATGAATTGTTTTCATCTTTTTGTGTTTTTTTTTTTTTTCCCCTCAGAATATTGGTAAGGCTAAGCAACACCTAGCTCATTCTCTTATCCTTACAATTAACATTTCTCTAGCATTTTCCAAAAGACTGATTCACAGGCTAGATTCTGTGGCTCCTGCTTGTAGTCTTAGCATGTGAGAAGGCAAAGCAAGAGGATTGCTGTGCATTTAAGGCTGGCGTGAGCCAGGCCGTCCAGACAGTAAGGTCCAGACAGTAAGGTCCAGACAGTAAGATCCAGACAGTCCAGACAGTCCAGACAGTAAGATCCAGACAGTCCAGACAGTAAGATCCAGACAGTCCAGACAGTAAGGTCCAGACAGTAAGATCCAGACAGTAAGATCCAGACAGTAAGGTCCAGACAGTAAGATCCAGACAGTCCAGACGGTAAGGTCCAGACAGTCCAGACAGTAAGATCCAGACAGCAAGGTCCAGACAGTCCAGACAGTAAGGTCCAGACAGTCCAGACAGTAAGATCCAGACAGTCCAGACAGTAAGGTCCAGACAGTCCAGACAGTAAGGTGAAGGCAGTAAAATCCAGACAGTTAAGATCCAGACAGTAAGATCCAGACAGTCCAGACAGCAAGGTCCAGACAGTCCAGACAGTAAGATCCAGACAGTCCAGACAGTAAGATCCAGACAGTCCAGACAGTAAGGTCCAGACAGTAAGGTGCAGGCAGTAAAATCCAGACAGTTAAGATCCAGACAGTAAGATCCAGACGGTAAGATCCAGACAGTCCAGATGGTAAGGTCCAGACAGTCCAGACGGTAAGGTCCAGACAGACAGTAAGGTGCAGGGCAGCCTGAACTGCAGAATGAAACCTTGTCTTAACAGAACAACTAAAATTCTCCAGTTCACTAAGCCAGGGAATACATTTTCTTTTCTATCATGTCATTTTGTTAGAAACTTTCCTGAGTTCCACTTAGCAAGTGATGGATACTGTCTTTATTAGCAGCTGGGTGGTGAGGGACCCACATCATTCCAACATCTGTTCTTCAAGCAGTCCCAGCACTGACACTTGGATATCAGGCTTCTCAAGACCACAGGCTAGAGCTGAACATACAGGAGATTTATTGTAGGAGCCAGAACCTGAGAATGGGAAGAAGAAAAGAGGATTGGGCAGACAGTCTTTACAGAGGCCTACAGCAAGCTGTAAGGAGACAACCTTCAAAGCTGTTCCAGCAAAGGTTAAGTATGCTGAACCTTCATTCTCCCGCGAGCTGGTCAGTCAGGATGTGTGCTGCCTCTGGAAGGGAAGTGGCCACAGGCATGGTGACTCTTACAGGTAGAAGATCCTTCAGGGACCGAGGGTGAAGGCCCAGCGCTGTGCAGAGGGAAACCTGGGCCGCACACAGTGCCTAGCACACCCTCCTTCCAAGAGTCTGTCTTGGGAGAGGGTTCCACTCTGTAGCCGATGCCATTACAAACAAGGCTGGGAACCACGTTAGGACCTTGAAGAACCTCTCCTGGAGTTGTCTAGGCTACGGGACAAGCAGCACTTGGGGAAGTACTGTTGTATAAAGACCTAAGGCTTAGAAGGCTAGCGAGATGGCCCAGTGATTTAAGGAGCTCATATTGCTCTTCTATTCCTGGCACCCGCATGGCCTTGGAAAACCACTCATCATTTCAGATTTATTTATTTACATCTTACACAGTATTCTGCCAGCATGTGCACACCAGAAGAGGGCACCAGATCTCATCATAGATGGTTGTGAGCTCCTGCGTGGCTGCTGAGGATTGAACTCAGGACCTTTGGAAGAATGGCCAGTGCCTAACTTGACCTTTGAGCTGTCTCTCCAGTTCCCTTATTGTTCTATTTTAAAGATAGTGCCTCATGCTTGCTGCTCAGCCTGGCCTCAAACTAGCTATGTACCTTGGATGAACACACACATGTGCTCTTCATGTCTGCAGTTGCCCAGTGCTGGGATTACAAGAGTCTGCTGCCAGGCCTGGGTTTTGTACAGAACTCAAACCTGGGTTTTTGTGCCAGATAGGCTAGCCCTCTGGGATCAGAGCTAATCTCTAACTTGGGATGATTTGATTGAGCACCTGTTTATGGTGCCAAATTTCTCTGTGTCAGGAGACCTGTGTAAATTCTATACCAATTCTGGCCACTCAATTCTTCAACTGCCTGTGAAACGCCAAATTAAATCCAGAACTACAAAGCCAGCAGCCTAGTCTGGGTAGGGAAAGGTCTCCCTCCTGTGGAGTTTTCTGGGAATACTAGTGAACTAACGGTGCATTTAGAAACAGGCAATTCCAACACCCTGGATGTAACGTCCTGAGTTTCGGGGATTATAGGTGTGTGTGACCTCGGTGAAAAGGCATGATTTAATTGATATTAAATGTCACCTGTAGTTATCTGAGGGGGGAGAAGAGAGAGAAAACAGTACATGAAATTTGGATGTTAATGTCCATGAATAAAGTTTTATTGGAACACTGCCATCTTGTTCATTGCGCATTATCTGTATCAGCTTTGATATCGACATGCCAGAGATGAATAATCACAGCGGTGATAGTATGAGTCTCAACATCTGAAGTTACCTGTGTCTTTATAGAAGATATTTACTAAGCTCTGTTTTAATTTTTTCTTTTTTGAGACAGGGTTTCACTATGTAGCCTTGGTTAGCTTGGACTCAATCTGTAGGGCAGGCTAGTTTCAAACTCATAGAACTCCTCTTGCCTCTGGCTCCCAAGTGCTGGGACTAAAGTTGGACGCCACCACACCCAGCCAAGCTGTGCTAGATTTGATTTGGAAAGTAGCCACATTACCTTGAAGAAAATTGGAATCTCTATAATGGTGGAACTACAGACAAAATCCAAGGTTTGTGCTTCGCACATGCAGTGTATGTCTGCATTGCCAAACGAGTTTGTAGTTCAGATGCCTGCCCTTACCCTGGAGGAGAGACCCCAGCCATCTGGGAGTGAGAGATTGGTCATGGCCAGGGGTCTGTGACCGTCTTGTCACTGTTGGCATCCTGATGACTGGGTAGCTTGTGTTTCTTCCATCATTTGGCATGAAAAGGCAAAGCAAGCAACCCCAGCTGGTTCCTGTCAGTGAAAGATCCCTGGAGGGTATCTTCCGTCAGAGAGACCCCCTCCCAAGGAACAACGAGTCCATTCGGATGCAAACAGCAAGAGGCTTTTATTTTGATACACGGGTACCCGGGGCGAAAACTCATTCGGGAGACTTCCGCGCCCCCTAGATAGGAAGCTGGGGTTTTTATAGGGTTTTAGAGCAGAAGCACTGGTACAGAAGCGAGAAGCATGGTTACAGGGGGCTGATTGGTACATTTTCATGAGACCACGATTTGCGTCAAAGTTTGGCAGGGGCACCAAGATTCCAGGAACTGGGTGGTCAAGGGGGTTATGATGACCCCTTGACGTGGCCCGCCACCTATTATTTTGTTTTTCTCTATCTTAACTGAAACAGTCTCACAGATATCCATGAGGGTGATTAATACAAACTGTTTTTAGTTTGACTGAGGGGCAGCCTGACCACAGATATCCCAAGTGGGTGACACAGCTAGGATTTCTCAGTAATTTTCTAGTTTCTCATCTGGCCTTTAGAGTTTTACAAAACAGTGGTGTCCCACAAAATGGCGTTAGCTATGTTTAACTTAGTGTGAGGCTGGGGTCTTTCATCAGCACGAACACGGACACACAGAGTTACCCATATTCGCAGACAATCTAGTCACTGCTGGAGGAGGCTCTCCATTCAGAGCCGCCTCACATGGGGTGTCCGGCGTGAGCTCCTCCCCTGTGTCTGGAGACATTGCTGTCTCTGTTCCATGTGGACGCCTCTCTTGGAGTGACTCAGAGATGTGTGACGAGAGCTCGATGGAGGAAAGAATGTCTCAACACTGGGGACTGGATGAAGGGAAATCCTGTTAAGTCCAGAGAGTTTTACATTTCTCACCATATCTGGTCTCTGAAGAAACTGAGCTCTGGGGTACTTTCCAGCTGGCTATGAGCATATGTGACAGTTCTTACCCCGAGTGCAATAGCTTTCTGACCTCATTCATGCATCCAGTCCAGCTGGATCTGCTGGGAAAGGCCTATAATTCCAGCTACTCAGGAAGCTGAGGCAGGGGTGTTACAAACTCAATTTCAAGGGCAGCCTGAACTACTTATAGCCTGTCTCATAACAAAAAGTAAAAGCAGGACTAGGACTAGCAGTTGCTCTCTCTGTGGGAGAGCAACTGCCCAGCATGAGAAAGACCCTAGGGCTAATGTCAGCATTACAAACAACCCCCAAATGTCCAGTTCTTCAGTTAAGAGCACTGGGTACTTCCCTAGAGGACCCAGGTTCAATTCCCAGCACCCACAAGGCAACACACAACTGTGTGTAACTCCAGTTTCAGGGGATCCATGGCACCAATATGCATGTGGCTCTCTCTCTCTCTCTCTCTCTCTCTCACACACACACACTCACGTACATGCATGTTGGCAAAATACATATGAAATAAAATAAATCTAAAAAAAAAAATCCAGGTGATGGTGGTACCTTTAATCTCAGTACCCGGCAGGCAGAGGCAGGCAGATCTCAGAGTTCAAGGCCAGCCTGGTCTACAGAGTGAGTTCCAGGAGAGGCAAAGAGAAACCCTGTCTAGAAACAAACAAACAAACAAACAAACAACCAGCCAACCAACCAAACAAACAAACAGAAAAAGAACAAAAGGCAAGAAGCCTGGAAGGACCAGAAATTTTAATAAAAGTGTCACAAGCCCCTAAAGTAGGTTCAGTTTTTAGAAACTACCTTTCAGAGAGACTGGTTTAAGTGGAAAAGTCAATGCCTGGTGTTCTTCCTGTTTGTCCAAGCCTCTTTCTTAATCTCAGTAGTAATGTCTTACAACTACTGTCTCTGTCTCTCTCTGTGTGACTCTGTTTCATCCTCTTTCCCCACACATTATTGTGAAACTCTTGTCAGTCAGTGACAGGCTGTTATGATCCCACGATTCATTTCAGTTTAGGAAACAGTCACAGATCTCAAGATGCCATATGGCATTTCCAGACAGCCATGCCTCAGAGGTTAAACATGACTGTAAAGGTGGGAAATACAGCGTCACATTGCAACACCTGCAAATCACCAAGGAGCCATTCATTTTATTATTAGAGATTTATATTTGTACATGAGTACATGCAGGGTGAGCATGCCACACACAAAAGTCTTGTTCCCTCAGAACTGGTGGTGTGGGTTCTGGGGTCTGCACTCCAGTCCTCATGATTGTTCAGCAAATACTCTCCACTGATGGGCCACCCTTCCAGCCTTCACAATGGGTGAAGCAGGAACAGAGAAAAAGAGGAACAGAGAGAGTCCTTCCACTCTTTGCCTGGTTAGGAAGTAAGCTGGAGATGTTAAAAAAAAAAAGAGCAAGGAAGGAGCAGGGCAAAGACTGGAGAGATGGTTCAGCATTCATGAGCACTTGTTCTTATAGAGGATCCAGGTTTGTTTCTCAGCACTCACAACTTCACAACTAGTAGAGGTCAGCAATGCTCACAGATAAGCTTTGGAGAAACCAAGAATGTTAATTACACAGGCTTGTCTCCTCTATGGAGAAAATGAGTACCTGATTCCCACCCAGAAGGTTGGGCGTGGATGTTGTTAATGACCTGTGACCTTTGCTGTGTGTGGGGCCAGACCTCACCCAGATACCCCAGAATATTTATTTCATATTTATTTCCTCTCCAGACCTTTATCTTTGTTTCTTAGTCACTAAAACCCACGCTTAGGGGAGATGCCACACTTTATACTCTGCTGAGCTCTATGCTCTCTTGGCAGAGACAGCAAAGATCCTAGGACTTCAAGCGACAGATGCCCTAAGCTTTATTGTGCACATGGAATTGGAACAATTGACACTAGGAAACTTTCCCCAAAATTGTACCAGATTTAAATTTGTCTAAAAGTAAAATGGCCGACTGTCAGGCTCCAGAAGTTTGAACCAGACTGGCTGAGCTAGGCTGAACGGAGTTTCCTTCTGTCCTCACTGGCATGTTTCTCTACTTCTCATGATTGCAGGGACCCCTCAACAACCATCTGCAACTCCATGACTAGGGTATCTGATGACCTCTTGTGACTTCTGTGGGAACTGCAAGCCATGAACCCACACACATAAAGTAAAGCAAATAAATCTAAAAATTATTTTTAAACAACCAAGAAATTGGTCTAGTTTTTTATTGTATGAGTATGGCTTTGATTCCTGTCTTTTGATTGACAAATTTCCACTACTCTAGCGGAAAAGACACAAGCAACCATCAGGGACAAGAAGTTGGTGATTTCAGCAGAGTTATGGGCAGTACATAGGCTGACTGATTAGGAAAGCATAGTGATATTTGGAAATATTTGGGTGTTTAGGGCTACTACTCTGCTTCTTAGTTGGTGTCATAATTAGGATAAGTAAAACCAGCTGCTTTAAGGCATGCTCTCAAATGTGAGTGATGAAACACAGTTCAGCTTACTGTAGGCTCTTGTCATTGTCCAAGGTGAATCGGGGTGAAAGGGATCCAGGCCGGAAGAGCTTATTTCATCTTCACCTCATGCTTCATAAAGCTCTTCGGCATGTTGAAAGCCAAGTGTTGTGTAGTAGAGAGAGGAGGGGATGTAAATGGAAGATCAAAGATGGCAAAGCGTTTTTATTTCCCCCCTCCCTTCTCCCCCTTTCCTCTCCTCTCCCCACTCCTTCTCTCCTCTCCTCCCCTTCCCTCTCCTTCTTCTTCCCCTTCTTCCCTCTCTTTTCCCTTCTTCCCTTCCTTCTTTCCTCTCCTTCTCTCCACTCCCTTCATTTCCTCTCCCTTTCCTTTTTTGTTTCTTATCTTATCTTATCTTATCTTATCTTATCTTATCTTATCTTATCTTATCTTATCTTATCTTATCTCATCTCATCTCATCTCATCTCATCTCATCTCATCTCATCTTCCTTCCTTCCTTCCTTCCTTCCTTCCTTCCTTCCTTCCTTCCTT
>NW_026596356.1:388291-422021 GCF_907164565.1 Psammomys obesus | reverse complement strand
CTTCCTTCCTTCCTTCCTTCCTTCCTTCCTTCCTTCCTTCCTTCCTTCTTTCCTTCCTTCCCTCTCCCTCCCTCGCTTCCTTCCTCTGTAAAATATAGTACATGAGTGCATTTGTGTATATGGAGAGATGGAGACAGAGGCAGAGAGAGGTGCACAAGTGTGGTTTTGGTCATCATCTGCCACTCTTTTTGCCGTAGGGTCTCATGTTGATTGCTGCTGTGTGCGCTAGGCTGGGCTTCCAGTGTCTCTGCCTCCCGTCTCTGTGTAGGACTGCTGTGATTGTAGATGCCAGTCTGGCTTCATTTGGGCTCTCAGGATCCAAGCTCAGGTCCTCATGCTTGTGTATCAAGTACTTACTAAAACCCACTGAACCATTTCCCTTCTTGTCGTCCCCCACCCCACCTGTCCCATGACTCCTCAAAGGGAATAAGAGATACTTTTGGTCATTCCTCACTGCCTCTGATTAAATTTGCCTTGGCATTCCCTCTGCATTCTCACGGCTATGGCGTGTGGCCTGTGAAAGTTCAGAGAACATGATGAGTTTGGGAGTGACTTAATTTTTTTAGTTTAGATAAGAATTTCAACTGATTTTTATTTTGCTTTCCTTTTGGGATTGACGTTTAAAATAGTTCCTGTGTTCACAAGATGAAAGGGTCAGCTGGGACTGAAGTGACCATTAAAGGCTTTAGGGTAGTAGTGAATGGAGGAAATTTAGATTGAGGTGGCAAAAGGGCTTGTTCAAGCAAGTCTGGAAACAGGTTTGGGCTCTGACAGTGACATTGACTTCAACTGAGATACTTTTATTGACGTATTTTTAATTACATTTAAAAACAGGTTAACACGTCTGACAGGAGCCTAGCATAACTGTCTTCTAAGAGGCTTCATCCAGGAGCTGATGGAAACAGAAACAAAGACCCATAGCGAAGTAATTGGCCAAGTTGGGGAGTTCTGTGGAACAGTGGGAGGATGATTGAGGGAGTCAGAGGGGTCAAGGACACTCCAAGAAGACCTTCAGAGACTGAACTGGGGGCTCACAGAGACTGAACCACCCACCAAAGATGGGTGGACCTAGACTCCCTACACATATGTAGCAGATATGCAGCTTGGTCTTCATGTGATTCCCTAACAATGGGAGTGGGGGCTGTCTCTGACTCTGTTGCCTGTCTTTGGATCCCTTTCCCCTAGCTGGGCTGCTTTATCTGGCCTCAGTGTGAGATGTGCTTAGATCTGCTGTGACTTGAAGTGCCAGGGTGAGTTTTATAGAACTTTTAAAGTTCTATAAAATCCCAGCACAGGGAAGGCAGAGTCAGGAGGATCACCAGCCTAGTCTAAACAAGTTTCAGTTAGAGCTACTTGAAGAGACAGATGTGTGTGTGTTGGGGAAGAGAGGTATTTAAATTTGAGTGGGAAGATGTCCTAAGGACATAGTCTATATGATTAATATAGACTATGGGACCCCTTGGGGGCCTGATTTTCCCTGAGAAGAAAGAGAAGGGGGTGAGGGAGAGGGAGGGATGAGGGTGGGACTGGGAGAAGAGGAGGGAGGGGGCTGAGATCAGGCTGATTAAATAATAATAATAATAAAAAAAAACCACAAACAAGTAACACATTTACATGAATCTAAATTCAGAAGGTTCAAAAGAGAGTAGAGTGGAAAGCCAGAAGAAAATGTTACCTGTTCTCAGTCACTGAGCTCCTCTCATCTAAGACAAGCATGACTCCTACCTACTCTGTATAGATAATATTTGCCTTCAGAAATTAGAACCTGGCAATTCCTGCTTCCTAAGTTGCACGGCGCAGCAGAGCGTACCTTTACCCGTGATGGGATTCGAGAATGACACCTGGAAGTTCTCTGTGACTGAACCTGGGTGCGCTTTTATATTTCTAGCCACCTGTCTAACTTTTAGTTGGTTTCTTCTTTTACCCATTTTTTTTCTTGAATTGTTGGTACTTTTTTTTAAGATTTATTTTAAAATTTTTATTTGTATGAGTATTTTGCTTGTACCATGCATTTGTTGGTACCCATGGAGGCCAGAGGAGGGTTTCAGATCCCTCTTCTCAAAGACTGAAGTTATAGGCCGTTGTAAGCCACCACGTGGGCGCTGGGAAGAGCATCCAGTGCTCTTAATCGCTTAGCCATCTCTCCAGCCAGCCTGCTGGTGTTATGCATTTCTAGGAACTTCTTTTCTATAGAGAGGTTACCCTTTGATACAGCTAATAGCTTCCCTCTTGAGCTGGGCAATACATGGGATGCAGAAGCATGATGATGAGGAGTTCAAAGTCATTCTCAGCCAAACAACAAGTTCAGTTGGGGCCAGCCAGAGCCATTGGAGACCTTGTCTTAAGACAAAACAAAACAAACTTTTCAATAATTTTTTTTCTAGTTTTATTTTTTTCTCTTTTGGCAGCTATTGGAATGCAGTTGTTCTTTTAAAGTTTAACTTCTCTGTTATGGATTTTATTTTAGAAATACCTATTCTGACTTTTTCAGACGAAAAGAGATAGCAATGCCAGATGTAGTATTTGTCACATGCCTGTACCACCCAGCACTAGGGAGCTGGAGGTGGTGAGACCAGGGACTTAAGGGCATCAGCTTTCACAGAGAGTTCTAAGGCAGCCTGGCCTACAGGAGAGTGTCTCAAATAACAAAAAAGAAAACAGGAACTGTTGCCTGTGTGCACCCTCACTTAGATTTGGATAACACTGGATAACATCTTTGGGCTCAGCTGGTCCCAAGCACCAGACGTTTATGGGCCTTAGTGATGAACTCCAAGTTAACAATAATGGATCGGTGTCACAGTAAGGAAATAAATAAAAGCACTTTCTCTTGGAGTCATTTAACCAAGAGCAAGTCCAGATTTGAATTCACTACTTCATGCTCCCTGTGTCTTCTGCCCTTTGTCTGTTGTATGAGTCTGAATGTGAGCTGTGTTTGTATCTCTGTCTCTCTGTCTGTCTGTCCTCTGTATGTAGGTCTCTGGGTGTTTGTGCACATCTGTCCCTCACAAAAGGCTTCTCTCTGTATTTTATTTAACATTATAGAAAACACTGAAAAGGGGGAGAAATGGGATATTTCACAGAAATCTTTAACAGAGTTTTACAAGGGATTAAGTCATTGCCTTCAACTGATCCAAACTGACCCAGATAACAAACATCATTGTTTTCAACCAGTATTCACAAAGGGTTGCTTTCACTTGGTGTTTTGCCTGCATGTGTGAGGGGTACTGATCCTTTGGAACAGGAGTTACGGACAATTGTGAGCTGCCATGTGGGTGCTAGGAATTGAAGCCTGGGTCCTCTGGAAGAGCAGCTAGTGTTCTTAACCACTGAGCCATTTCTGCAGTCCCCTGCTTTCAACTTTTAGGAAGCTTCTTTCAAACTCTGTATTTGTCACTTTCAGCAAAAGATACATATGCATTATCTAAGCCAGGGCCATGAAAGTGTGGGTAATTTAAGATTGCAGCTATGTAGTAGCTTAGGTTTTAAGAGCTGGTTGTATGGGAAATCCAAGGAAAGTAATGTTGACTGTTAGTTACATTGTTCTCGTAAAGAAAGATTAAATCATCAGGCTGAATACAGGTAGGACAGAAGTCTTAAATCTCACTGTTATGTGGTAGTTGAAGAAAGAGCCACCAAGAAGCTTGAATGAGTCAAAGTACATGGAGCCTTGTTCACAGCCTGTGAGGCTGTCCCTGTCAGAATGGCAGGAAACAGTCATGGCCCAAAATGTGTTGACTTTTTAAAGGCTCAAAAACCACAATTGTGATATATACAGAAAGAGAGCTGTGGACATTTGCAGCAAAGTGTTGTTTGCAGAAGCAGAGAGTTAAGGGACCCAACACATCTGTCCTCTTCTGTCCTCCGAAAGTACCAGGCATGCACACGGGGCACAGATATACATGCAGGCAAGACATCCAATCACATTTTACAAATTAACTTAAAAGCCAGGGGTAGTTGCATGAACCAGTAACCCCAGAGTTGGTGGTAGGGAGGAAGTGCAGAGATAGGATCTTTAGAGCTTGCTCACAAAGAAGAAGAAGAAGAAGAAGAAGAAGAAGAAGAAGAAGAAGAAGAAGAAGAAGAAGAAGAAGAAGAGAAGAAGAAGAGAAGAAGAAGAAGAGGAAGAAGAAGAAGAAGGAAAAAAGAAGAAAGAAAGAAAGAAAGAAAGAAAGGAAAGAAAGAAAGAAAGAAAGAAAGAAAGAAAGAAAGAAAGAAAGAAAGAAAGAAAGAAAGAGAAAAGCCTGCTCCAGGACCAGTGAGGGCCTGTCTCAGGAGATAAGGCAGAAAGTGGCAAGTGACAGAGGACACCTGAATCCCTCTATGGCCTCTGCACACTCGTGCTTGGGTACATGTACACACACATATTGCCATATGCACACATGTGCAGACACCAAAATCACATAAATAGGGAAATAAATATCAGGTAAATAAATAGGTAAATAAATAAATATCAGGAAGAAAGAACAACAGTTATTCAGAGAACTTCAGCTCACAACTGCAATCATGTGGCTCACAGGACACTTAGGAATGCCTGTTCAGTGATGAAGTGCTTGGCTAGTATGTATGAGGCCCTGAGTTTAATCCTCAGCATCTCTCTCTCTCTTACACACACAGAGAGAGAGAGAGAGACAGAGAGAGAGAGAGAGATACACTGCATATCAGATCATACTGGTGAATTAATTACTTGAGTAGGTAACTTAGAACAAATTCTAGGCGTTGAGAATATGTAAATAAATATTAAGAAATCCTTATTATCACAGTGCTGACAAAGCAAGTAAGTGTGGGGCGGCGATCAGTGCCACGAAGAAAAACAAGTGTGGCTGGGGTGAAGGAGAGCTTGGTGCATATTCAGTTCAAGCAGGTGGATTAGGAAAAGACTCAAAGGAGATGAGAATGGACTAACTGGTGGAAAAAATTCCTGGCAGAAGAAAGAGCAAGTGGAAAGATCTTGGGAGGAAATCACATCCTGATAGAGCTGAGACTGTGCAGGAAATGGAGTGAGCTGAAACTGAAGAACTAATGGACAGGAGACCATCATGGACCATAGTTAGGAACCATCTAAAGCTGTGGTTCTCACCGTCCTAACACTGCGACACTCGAATACAGCTCCTCATGTTGTGGTGACCCCCAGCCATGAAAGTACTTTTGTTACTACTTCATAACCATAGTTTTTCTACTGTTACCAATCATGAAGTAAATATCTGAACGACTCCATGAAAGTGTCCTTCGACCCCCAGAGAGGTCACAATCCACAGGTTGAGAACCACTGAATGGAGAGGTAGCCCCCACCTACCCCACAACCTTGGCTGCTTGACTGTTTTCTTACTACACCAAACCCAGACTCTAAGATATATTTCATTCATATAACTTTTTTTTGGACAGGGTCTCTTGTAACCCAGGCTGGTCTGGAACTTGTCATGAAGCTGGAGTTATCCTTGGACTCCTGATTCTCCTGTTTCTACCTTCCAGTTCTAGGATTATAGGAATGTGAATTCAGCACCTCCCAAATGTTTGGCAAGTGCTCTGCCACAGAATCAGATCCACAACCTCTTTATATTGTTAGAGACAGTTTCAAGATGCAGCTCAGGTTGGTCTGTCAAATAAAAGTTTACATCTGTCAAATAAAAGTTACTGTAAAAGTAACTTTTATTTGACAGATGTAAATGTCGTCTCAGAGGCTTACTGCCTCTGCTACCCTAGACCTAGTCCTGGAAGCTTCTAACCTCCATACAGTCTAATCTAGGTCTAGAATACTTTCAGCCTTTGAGATTTAGTGCTGAATAAACTCACCCTTTCTAGTGCTTTCTGAATTCTGGCTGACTGGTCCAACCCAGGTGTTCTGGCTCAAACTCCTCTCCAAGAAGACTGTTTCAGACTGGCTTCTCTCAGCTTCTGACTGAATTACTCTGCTTAGTCTCATATTAAGTTTAGCTCTAATCTTCTGGCTCCTTCTCAGTCTCTGGCTCATCCAACTTCTAGATTGTTCTCTCTACAACTTGTCTCTGTAAAACTGTCCTGGTAAAACTGTTTCTTCCTCTCCTTTTCTCTCTGCTGTTTTCCCATTTTTTTTTTCTCCCTCTTTTGAGAGCTGGGCTTCTAGTCTGTCAAATCTTTCTCTGATTTGTCCCTTTGTCTGCCTTTTCTTTCTTTCTTTCTTTCTTTCTTTCTTTCTTTCTTTCTTTCTTTCTTTCTTTCTTTCTTTCTTTCCTTTTCTTTTTTGGTTTTTTGTGACAGGGTTTCTCTATGTAGCTCTGGCTGTCCTGGACTCGCTTTGTAGATCAGGCTGGCCTTGAACTCACAGCTATCCACCTGCCTCTGGCTCCCTGGGTGCTGGGATTTCAGGCATCTGCCACTGCACCTGGTTGTCTGCCTCTCAATTAGACATCACTTTCGAACATGAGTGCTTCCTTCTACAAACTAACTTTACCGTCCTTGTTTGGGATTAAAGGTGTGTGCTAAGGGCGTGTCTGCATTGCAGCAGGATCACACAGATCTGATCAGAGCAGCTGTGTTTCTGGGTTAAAATTCCTCTACACCTCATTCTTCTCAGTGGTCAGGATCACAGGATTGTACCAGGAGCTATAAATTGTTCTTTGAACACACTCAGATGTATTTCATTGTTCCACAGCCTTCTCTTTCTCCCTGAAATACAATGCTTGCCCGAGCTCTTTTCTTTTCCTCTCTCCCTCCCTTCCTCCTTTTTTCTCTCCCTCTCTCCTCCTCCTCTCTTTCTTTTTTTTCAAGACAAGGTTTCTCTATGTAGCCCTGGCTGTGCTGGAACTCACTCTGTATATCAGGCTAGCTCAAACTCACCTGCCTCTGCCTCCTGAGAGCTGGGATTGAGGTCTGTATCCCTGCTGCTTGTACCTTCCTTTCTTTCTTCCTGTCTGTCTTTTTTTCTTTTTTTTAGACAGACTCTCACTTTATAGCTCAGATCTTGCTATGTAGACCAGGCTGCCCTTGAACTCATGGTGATCTGTTTTTCTCTACCCTCTGAGTGCTGGGATTAAAGATGTGTGTCACTGTGCCTGGCTCTTACAGATCTTTTTTCTGTGGTTTGAAACCTTTCACAACACTTGGATCTCTCTCCTAGCACAGTTTTGAATGTAGCCCTTCATCTTATACCTATATGATTAGGGCACTGTGAAAAACAAACCACATTGCATAAGATGGAGTTTATTTATGCATAAATGTTTTATTTTTAGTTATGTGTATGAGTGTGTGTCTTGGGGGTGGGTAGGTGTTCTGTGTATGGATACCTGAGGAGCCAGAAGAGGGTGTTGGATTTTGTGGAGCAAGAGGCTCATGCAGTTTTGAGCAACTTGACTTAGGAGCTGGGAGCTGAAGGTCTTCTACAAGTGCACACTCGTAGCTGCTGAGTCTTCTCCACAGCCCCTCAGAGAGAGTTTAATGCAAAGAATGGATCACGTGGGTGATGAGAAAGGCTAAATCTTGAGCTGGGCCTGGTGGCCATGCTCCCAGATACGCAGGGGAATCTCAAACACGGTGTGAGTTCAAGGCCAAGCTGGGGCAATTTAAAGAGATATTGTTTTGGAATATAGAAAGGAAAAAGAAGGCTGTGGAGCATAGCTCAGTGGCAGAGCTTGTCTAGCATTTGGGAGGCCCTGGGTTCGATCTTTAGCACCACCAAAAAGAAAAAGAAGGGCTGAGTCTCCTACCGAAATGAGGCCACCCAGACACTAACAAACAAAGGCGTTACTAAACGGAATTAATTACAAGGGAGTGGAAGGCTTTGCCCATGTAACCCAGTGGCTAGAACAGTAGCTGCTGTATAATAGTGCTAAGCAAACATTTACTTACTAAATTGTTCATGGATAAGATTCACGGCCTACACGTGTGCATTATACGCTCAGTTTGAATCACAACACATGGTTGGCACCGTGGCAGTTCCCCGGGACTGTGTAAGAAGTCAGCACAGCTTGGTGGCTTAGGAGAGTCAGGGCTTACTCACAGTTCTGATGCCTAGATTTAAAATGTAAAAGATCTTATCAGAGCATTCTCTGCAAAGGCCCCAAGGAAGGACCTTGTGCTTGGCATTCGTTAGTCTATGGTAGGTCCACGTCTGTCTCTCCCTGTCTTTACCTGACCGTCTATGCTGTGTGCGTGTACTGTGAGTTTGCTTTTGGTGGTGCTGCTTTGTTTTGGAGACAGGCTCTCACGTAGGCCAGGCTGGCCCAAAATGTGATGTGTAGCAAGATGGCTTTGGATTTCTGATCCTCCTGCCTCTGCCTCCTCAGTGCTCCTCAGGGATTCCAAATGTACACTGCCATAATGGGTCTATGTGGTCCTGGAGATTTAACTGAAGGGTCTGTGAATACTATGCAGGCACATGACGAACTGAGCTATACCTTAACCCCTCTTGTTTTGGAGGTATGGTCTTGCTATATGTAGCATCAGTTAAGCACAGGTTGGCTTTAAACTCATGGAAATCGCATTGCCTGAGCCTTCCAAGTGCTGGGATTATAGGCATGTGCCACCAACTCTAGTTTGGTATGTGTCTTTTATGAGGGGACTTGTCATTGGGTTTAGGGCCCATTGAATTTATGGTCTCATCTTAAAAGCCTTAACTAAATTTTCTGCAACCACCCCTTTTCTAAATAAGTCACATGCACGGATTCTAGGGCATAATTTTTTTGGGGGGAGGTGGTGGGACTACCATTTTATTCATTTTACCACTCAGTAAATGTTTGCTGATTGACTAACTGAACTGACCGGTTTACCTGACTCTATTTATATTTCTTCCTCTCTAGCATTCCATGACGTTACTAGACTGAGCAAATGAGAAATTAAAAAAAAAAATTCATACTTATCACCTCCAAGGTGTTCCAGGCATTGACCCTTGTCTCTCTGCTCCTGTTCAAATCTCTCTTTCCTCCTTTCTGTCCCTCACTTTATGCCCTAGCCGCACGGGATACCTGGGCCTTGTGCATTTGTGTTTGTGGTTCCTTCTTCAAATACTTCCCTCACCCTCAGCTCTACAGTGGGTTCTTATTCATCCTTAGATCTCACCCCTTGCCATGTTACTGTCCCTTCTTCTCCTGCATTGGTGTATTTCTAACACATGCTGGTGCTCACTTGACATTTGCTTGAATAAAGAAGTGAACTCAGTGGGATAGAGAGAGAGAGAGAGAGAGAAAGAGAGAGAGAGCACCTGGGATATGTTAGGATCTATAGAGAGGAGAAAGCGAGCACCAGGGGCCAGAAGCTGGAGGGATGCTGGAGGGATGCTGGATCAACAAGCTCTTGGCGGACTCTGTGGGCTGGGGCCAGGGGCTGGAGGGCCAGCAGATGTCATGTCCAGGCGGTGGCAGGTGCACTTCCAGGTGGCAGAAGATACAGACAGGTTTTCTCGGGCTGGACTTCCCACCTGGGACAGATCATTCTAGCACAGACTACCTTCCTCGAGAGATGGGAGCACAGCCGGGTCCTGTCTGAGGCATGGAGCCAAGAGCTCAGAAAGGACAAGGCGGGACCTGTGCACTGGCCTCTGCTGAGTCAAGGGAGGACGTGATAGACAGGGAACCAGATACGACCTTATCAGTGTTTGTGAAGCAAAAGCTCCCATGGGCTACTCTGAGTGTGTAGTGCCCTCCAAGCAATGGCCTCTCCTAACAGAGTGGTTAGGATGTCTCAGGATGTTCAGTAGACTGCTCACAGCATTTCATCAAGGGGTCCTGGCCTTCTGGCCTCTGCTGGTTTTTTTTTTGTTTTGTTTTGTTTTCTTCTTTCGAGACAGGGTTTCTCTGTGCAGCTATGGCCATCCTGAACTCACTTTGTAGATCAGGGTGGCCTCGAAGTCACAGAGATTCCACCTGCCTCTGCCTCCCGGAGTGCTGGGATCACAGGTGTGTGCCACTGTGCCTGGCCCCTCTAGTGCTTTTGAGCACAGGTCTCTGTCACTGAGGGAAGATCAAGTGAAGCTCCTTTACCACTGCGGAGCTGGAGACAGGAGTTGTGGTTACTGTGGATGTTCAGTAAGAGTCCTGACCACTGGGGTCATGATCTAGGGAGCCCTGGTCATCAGGGGTGGGGCTGGAGTCTGAGTGAGTACTGACCCCAAGGAGGATGACTGGAAGAAGCATGGTGACCAAAGTCCTGGAGCAAAGGTTCTAATCATCAAAGTCTGAGGCCTGAGGGAAAGTCATCTCTCTCTCTTTTTTAATTAATTTATTTTTTATATTAATCACAGGTTATTTACTTTGTATCCCAGCCATAGCCCCCTCCCTCCTTTTCTCCCAATCCCACCCTCCCTTCCTCATCTTCTTCCTGCCCCTTTCCAAGTCCACTAATAGGGGAGGACCTCCTCCCCTTCCATCTGACCCTAACTTATCAGGCCTCTTCAGGCCTGGCTGCAATGTCTTCTTCTGTGGCCTAGCAAGGCTGCTCCTCCCTTGGCGGGAGGGGGAGGGAGGTGCCGTTGAGTTCATGTCAGGAATAGTTCCTGTTCCCCTTATTAGAGAACACCTTTGGACACTGAGCTACCATGGGCTATACCTGAGCAGGGGTTCTAGGTTATATCCATACATGGTCCTTGGTTGGAGAAACAGTCTCATGAAAGACCCCTGTGCCCTTATATATTTGGTCCTTGTGGAGCTCCTGTTCAAGACTCTCCAGGTCTTGAACACAGAGAAGTCTTCACATATTGGCTAAATCCTGCCTGTGACTGGCATGGCCGGCAAGGCTCACAATGGCCAGCAGATGGCACTGTGGCTTCACATGATGCCTGAACCGGAACTGGCCGCAAGAGGGATTGTCCGTAGGGTGAGGAGGGTCCGCTAAGACAGGCTCAGCTGCAGGCTGTGCCAACTGTAGGAGCAGCGGGATTAGGGAGAGGAAATTAGATGAATCCTCACTAGACTCTCTGAGAAGATGGCCCCAGGCAGAACCCCTGGAGGCAGAGGGCTGTGTGTAGCTGCCCAAGTCCTTCTATATCCCAGAAGGTCAGCATAGGTCAGGACAAAGTCTCACCAAGTCTAGCCTGACTGCCTCCCAGGGTTCAACCAGCTGTTGCTGTCAAACCACCCACCCTCCAGGATGTGTCTGTGCCAGACCTTGTAAAGTCCATACAGAATTAGCCCATGTCCCAGTTCCACCAGAACTTGTCAAAGTCCGACCTCGTGAGAAACAAGCCACATCGCATGCCAGGACCTTGCCTGTTCCTGACACAGCCAGACGGCTGTTTCTAGGCCCTGACGACTGTCTATGAGGTCACTGAGCTGTAAAGGTCTAAGAGCTCTGGTGGGTTAATGCCACCTTGTAGAGACTCAGGCTGAGGTGGGGAGGCGTGAAACCAGGAGGCACACATTCCCCAGGGAAGAAAAAGAGGCGACCAAGGTGACATGTTCACGCCCGAGCTTTCATCTCGTCCTTTTGTGGTCTGGAGTGTGGCAGTGGTGGCGATGGATGGCTGCGTAGTTAAGAGCACTTGGTACTCTGGGTCAGTTCCCAGCACCCACGCAGCAGCTCACAGCCCCCAGGGGTCCAACGCCCTCTTCTGGATTCTGGAGGTCACAGGTCGTACATTTTCACACATGCAGGGAAATAAAAACATTAACTAAAAACAAACTCTTTTCTCATATAATACACCCCAACCACAGCTCCCTACCTCTTCACTTCTCCTAGCTCCCCATCACCTCCTTTTCTCCCAGATCTACTCTCTCTCAAGAGCAGGCCTCCAAAAGACAACAGCCCAACAGGACAAAACGAGATGCAATGAGACAATTTGAATGACCTCATATCGACCTCATATCGAGGCTGGACAAGGTAATCCAACAGGAGGAAAAGAGTCCCAAGAGCAGGCAAAAGAGTCAGAAATACATCTGCTCCACATCTGGAGACATGGATCAGGCTCACAACCAAAAAGAAAGCTTTTTAAAGTTAGATTTATTCATTTTAAATTTTGTGTTGTGTTTCCCCTGTGTGTATGTCTGTGCACTGTGCGTGTCTGGTGCCTCTGTGGAGGCCAGATCAGCTATTCCCTGCAAATGGAGTTACAGATGTTAACTGGGGGCTGGGAATTGAATTCTGGTTCTTTGGAAGAGTAATAAGTGCCCTTAACTGTTGAGCCATCTTTCCAGACTATAAATAAGTAAGTAAGTAAGTAAGTAAGTAAGTAAGTAAGTAAGTAAATAAATAAATAAATAAATAAATAAATAAATAAATAAATAAATAAAATTAAAGGAGCAAACCTCAAGAAAGATTCTGAAAAAAGAAATGGGAATTATGCAGAATTGTTTCATGGAGTTTTTCATGGAGATAAGATCCCTTTTCCTGCTCAGGATAGTCTGGGAAGTGATACCAGTCTTCTGTCTTTTTTTTCCCTAGACAGGGTCTCATGTAGTCCAGGCTAGCCTCCAACTCTCTAAATGGCCAAGGCAGGCCTTGAACTCCTGTCCTGCTGATATCCATGTAACTAGTTCTGGGATTAAAATTATGTACCACCACAAACTAGCTTTCTCACGTTTTCCTCTAGGCCCCACTGGTTTTCTGAAGCTGAAGGGAAGGTTCTGGCAGGATCTAGCCTGGCTCAGGTCTCAGCATAGCCCAGATTCTGTTAGTGTGGGGATGAAGTCCCGAGTGAGTGAGTTCTAAACCTGCCTCCCTGATTCAAACACATAAATACACATGCTGAGTTTCTGCTTGTCTCTCCATCAAAGCGTGGTCCACTTGACTTCGGCACTGTTTGTATGTACGTCTGTGTGTCCTTTCTTCGTTCTCTTATCAATCCCAAAGCCATGCAGATTGAGGCACATCCGGCAAGCTTACATTGAGAGAGAAGCCTCCCTGGGGCCTTCTGCAGCCTGCATGTCATCACCTCCAACACCACTGTTTATTACTGAATACATTTGCACACTCTGTCCCCGCACTCAGCTGCTGGCAGGCCCACTCTCAGCATTTAGAGAGCATTTGTGGCATGAGTGGTTGGGTATGAAACATAATTTAGAATGGAATTAACAGAGAAATACAACCAATTGCCAAATTCTGTTTTTTAGAGTCAAATAGGCTGCCTGGGATGAAGATGGCCCTGGTGCATGTGGACTTGATATGCATCATGTGTGTGCTGCTATTGCGCAGGGGCCGAGCGCTTGCCCAGCATGCAGGGCTCTGGCTCCTATACTCAGCTGAAAAAGAAGGAAAGAGACAAATAAATAAATACAATAAGAAATAAGAGACAAAAGAAGGAAGGAATCAACCTACCATAAAGGTAGAATCTGACATGACTGGAAAGAAAAATTTATTCTATACACATTGGTCATTAAAAACAAAACAAAACAAAACCCTTGGTCTTCTTGTATTATGTACCAAGTATTTTCCAGATGGATGAACGAGAGAGAAAGACAGAGACAGAGACAGAGAAACAGAGGAAAGAGACAAGAGAGAGACAGAGAGAGAAACAGAGATAGAGGACAGAGAGACAGACAAAGACAGAGACTAAGAGAGGAGAAAGAGAGAACACAACGAACAAAATCCTCAAACAAATAAAAAAAAACCCCAGGAACATAAAATATTTAATGAATTTCTGTAATGGCAGCATGTTTTCATCTTCAAAACAGCAGAGGTGGTCACAAGGGGGAGACTGAGTAACTGACTCTAGGTCAGGATGTTTCGAGCTTTAGCATCAAAACATTATCCAAATAGAAGAACAAATGAAGGACATTTGGTTTTGAATAGGGTGTCATTTTTGAAGCCCTGGCTGGCCTGGAACTCATTGCATAGACCAAGTTTGCCTCAAACTCACAGAGATCCACCTGCTTCTGCCTTCCAAGTGCTGGGCCTGAAGGTGTGTGTACCATCATGCCAGGTCCGACGGAGGAAATACTTTCAATTAGCGGCAGCAAGAACTTTTATAACTGGTGCAGCAGTGCACGCTTTTAATCCTAGTGCTTGGGAGGTTGAGGCAGGAGGATTCTGTGTTTGAGGCCAGCCTGGGTTAGACAGCAAATTCAAAGCCAGACTCTACCTCAAAAAAAAAAAAAAAAAAAAAAAAAAGTAAAAGCCAAAGCTAAAAGACACCTCCAAGCCAGGTGATGGTGGTACATGCCTTTAATCACTTGGGAGACAGAGGCAGGCGGTTCTCTGTGAGTTTGAGGCCAGCCTGGTCTACATAGTGAGTTCCAGGACAGCCGAGGCCACTCAGAGAAACCTTGCCTTGAAAAAACAAAGAAGAAGAAGAAGAAGAAGAAGAAGAAGAAGAAGAAGAAGAAGAAGAAGAAGAAGGAAGAAGGAAGAAGAAAAGAAGAAGAAAGAACTATCATAAACATTGGCTTTAAAAGACTACCAAAGCCCCCATAATCAGGCCAAGCATAGATGCTCTGACAGCTAATGAGCAGCAAGTCAGAAAATGGATCTAAGCTAATAATTAATGCTAGGGAGAGGTCAGCTGGGGCCACAAAGCTAGAAAGGTTTCATGGGGAGGTGGCATGTGGGCTTGTTCTCAAACACAAAGACTTGAAGGATGAGGAAGGAGGCTGCACGTTTCGGGACATTCCTTAGTTCCTTACTACTGCCCTCCCTTCCCCCACATCTCCTCGGACCTTGTGGGGCTTCTGAGGCCCAGAGCCAACACTAACCTTAGGTTCTTTCTGGCCAGCTTCATTCATCCATTATGAAAATAGCTGCGCCATGAGACAGACACCATGAGCCAGGTTAGGGAGCTCGTGAAGGAACCTGACTCATCTCAGCCAGGTCCCTAGTTATCTCCTTCATTTCCCCAAGCTGCCTTAGAGCTTAGAGTCAGTCTCAGTTTCTCTTCTTTCTCTCCTTTCACTGGGCCTTAAAATTTTCTGACTTAAAACTGTTTCTCTACCCCTAACTGGTTCACCCCAACCTCCACTTAAATAACTCAGGAATGCAAGCAAAACTTTCTTCCATTCTTCTGAACATAGCTCAAACTGGCATTTTTATTTTAAGGTCTTAAAAATACTGCTTTTAATAAATACCTTGAAATGAACCAAGAGCTGCGTATTCGTTGGCAAAAGAACAGACAGCATTTTCTGAAGCTTTTCTTTCCAAGCAGAAGAAGAGAAAATAGAAATGATTCGCTGACATCTACTTCTGCAGAACCCAGCACCCTGCTGTGATAAGGCGACCCTGGCCTGCTGCTGGCCTTCTGGGACCCTCTGCCAGGTTCCAGGCCTGGCTAGCTGTGGGCACCTCCGTGGGAGGCTGAGAGGTCTCCTGCCACCTGACTGCCTCCAGACTGAGCTGTCACGATTCTCACCTGAGGCTTCGCCTGCTCTGGCCTCCCACTCAGCTTCCTTTCTGGTCTGAGGTTCGTGACTCACCCTGAGCTGTGTGCAGCCGTGCATGGGGGCCATTCTTAATCTTTTCTCCCGTCACCCACGCACGACGGATGACATCCATCTGCACACACATATCAAAGGCTAAACCCAATTTTATCTAAACCAGGAAGAATTTTTCCAGGAACCAAAGCCAATGGTAAAAATAACGATAGCTTCTCAAGTACATACAATAATCCGAAGTTGGCAAGGCCATGGCTGAACTTGAAATCTGCCCACTCCAGCTCCTGCTGGCTACGCCTCGGGCACAGCCCCAGAGAACCACTCTCTGAGCACAGGCTGTGGCACCATTCCTTTGCCCCCCAAATTAATGAGGGTGAAACTGCCACCCAAAGAAGTTTAGTGGTGGGGCTCCACCAAGCTTTATGTGTGTGCATGTGAGCGTGTGTCTATGCGTGTTTTCAAGCATGTGTTACGGTGCGCATGTAATGGCCAGAGGACAACTTTTGGTAGTTAGTCCTGTCTGTGCGGGTTCTGGAGGTGAAACTCAAGTCCTCTCGGGCCTCACTGTGCCTTCCAGGCTAGCCTGGAACTCACTGTGTAGACCAGGCTGGTCTAGAACTCATGAGGACACTCCCGCCTCATCCTCCTGAACCCTGGAGTTAGAGGTCTGCTAACACACCCAACTGACACATATATCCCTAAGTGCAATTAACATGTTGTGTTGTATGTTTGTCTTCCTGCCTGTTTTCCCATCAAATTTCAAAAAATGAACTACTGTGTCCCCGAGTGTCCAGCACAGCAGTGAATTTTGGTCAACAAATACATGATTATGTGAGTGTGAATAAAACACTGTGTGACACTTGCTCTGACTGCCAAACAGCCTCCCTTTACTGCAGGCCTCTCTCTGGATCGCTGGCATTCCCAGGCAACTAGGTTTCTTTCTGAAAACTTTGTTATGATCTCATGTGCATTGGTGTTTTACCTGCATGGGTGTTTTGTCTTTGTGAGGGTGTTGGAGCTTGCAGAACTAGAGGTACTACAGACATTTATGAGAGGCAATGAGGGTGCTGGGAACTGAACCCAGGTCCTCTGGAAGAGCGGCCATCTCTCCAGCCCCACAAATACCTTTCTTAAACTCAGCCTGCTTTCTGTTCAGCCTGTGGAGCTGATCTCTCAGGCCAGTCCTGACATTTTGGCCTTGATATCTGGGCCTCTTTACTTAGCTTGCTTTGCCTTTTTGCATGGGAGTTTTGAGATGTTCCTAAGAGCTCCTCATGTACAGTCCCAGCCCTGGGCGGCTGAGAGACAGTCAGACAGTCATGGAGAGTTTGAAGCCTTCCTGAGATACACAGTGACATGGTATCAAAACTCAAACAAAGCAAACAAGTGAACCCCAGGAATGTTTACAGTGAGTGCCCTCTTTAAGCTTCTCTCCCAGGAGCAGTGGCCAGATGACGCGAATCACTGGCAGATGCGCCTTCCCCATTTTCACCCAGAGCAGGAAGCACGGGCCTGGACACAGAGGTGCTCAGATCATTTTCAACATTTCATGTGCTTTTGTTCTGTTTTAAGATTTACTTTTATTTCATGTACTTTGCCTGCCTTCATAGCTGTGAACCTGGGTCCTGGAAGAGCAGCCAGTGCTCTCAAGGTCGAGACATCTCTCCAGCCCCTTCTCACTCAAGGGCAGGGGAGAAGGCTCAGTGGATACTAGCATGAGCACCTCAGCATCCCAGCTGAGGCTGGGAGCGGTGACGTCGGTCAGGAGGCCGGGCAGTGGGGTGGGTGGGAGGGACACTCCATGTAGTCTAAAATCTGTGTCTCCCATGGGGAGGTGAGTTCAGTTTTATTCACTGTCTATTCCCCAAACCTAACATGGGGTCTGTGTTCAGTACCACTCAGTAAATTCAATGTGAATGAATGAATGAGCAAAATGAGTGGTTGACCTGTTGTGCCTTTGGTTAACAAGGGGTTGTTTTGTTTCTCTGACTTGAGTCCTCAACCTGGAGGCTCTATTAATATTTATGAGAGGCAAAAAATAGACCTTGGGGCAGCTGGTGACCAAAACAATGGTTAATGTTTTAAAAAGTTCCTGGGCAGGAGTCTCCTATTCAGTTAAGAGCAAGAAGGCCCAGCGTGGACCAAAATAACAGGGAAAAGATGTCTCAGGCTGGGGGGTGGGGGAGGAATGAGACGTCAAGTCACAGGTTTTTTTTTGTTTGTTTTTCTACCTGACTCTAATTGCTCTCATAAATCACACTTACTTTTGACCCTGTGCTATAGCCTCAGAGGATTTGGGGTCAAACGGGAGGCTGGTCTGTTGATCTGAGAGGCTATCTGGGAGGATTAGTGTGTGTCAGATGCAGTGAGTCCAGAGAGTCTTTGCTAATCTCTGCTAACACAGGCAGAGCAGGCTGGGGTAGCTGGCCCTGGCCTTCTGGGAAGCAATCTCTGGCCTCACATCAATTAGACCGGTAGAATCTACACCTGAAGGCCTGGACACAGCTGTGTCCTATGTCTGTATGAGGGTCTGGGGACAAGGCAGGCGGCAGAATCATGGAGACTTCAACTTCTTAGGGGACCAGAGGGAGGTGGAAAGCAGTTAGTTGGGTGGTCTTAAGGGACTGTCTAGGCATCATGCTTGCTGGACCCTCATTAGAGATCTTCAGCCACAAAGCCCAGGTGATAGGTACCAGGTCCCTATGGGGATGAGGATTGATCAAAACTGCTGAAAGTTTTAACACCGTAAAGTTGATAACCAGTTTTATGTTATCTTAAACAAAATAGTATCGATCATAAAATTAGCCAATAAAGTCATCCAGAATGGCCAATGAAGTTTTATTTATCTCACCAACACTTTTCTACAAATGCTAAATTCATTTAAAAAGTGTGTTCTCTGTTTAATTCGGGTGTTTCTGCTTTGATGACGCCATCAGTGCCTTTCTGTGGATGCGATGAAGAAATCCATTCCTGATGTTGCTTCTGAGGGAGGGCCTCTGTCACAGAGACGAGGAAAACCAGAGAGGCAAAGCAAGGGGCTCTGGCTGCGAAGGATGCTGAGGCAGGAGCACTGGTCATCGAGGAGACTGTGTAAAGTTCCTGGTCAACGAAAAGCTCAGTATAGGTCCCTAGGAGGATGTAGTCAGTGCCGAGGTTGAGTGAGATCTGGGTGAGGGTTCCTAGCCAGATCATGCTGAGGGTAGCCTTGGAGGACCCAAGGGCAGGCCTCAGATCAATGAGGGTCTGAAGCAGAGGTCTTTTTCCAGTGGGATGGAGAAGGCTTGCAGGAGGCATTATCACTGAAAGCCCAGGAAGCCCCTTAAGATACCCTACCCCTCCAATCCCTGTAGATAGGGCTCAGATCCCTGAATCTGAAAAAATACTCTCCTGAGTCTCCAGGGCTGTCTCAATTCCTGAGTGTGGCCAATGGTCCTGAGCTTGCAGCTCTGTTCTGAGGGGACCGAGGACTATTCTGGGGTCATTGGCAAAAGGGTGGGAACTTTGTCTTTGAGAATTTGAGAAAAGGCCCCAGTCATGTCAGCATTACAAATGTTTAACGCTAAGCAAATGTCATTATTTTCTTAAATTTCCCTTTTCTGCCTCAGCTTTCACATGTACGTCCTCACAAAACACCACTTCCTTTCTGAACAGTATGGAAAGATGTTGAGACATAATTCTGGATCTTTGATTAA
The DNA here is from genome assembly GCF_907164565.1 of Psammomys obesus. Taxonomy (NCBI): domain Eukaryota; kingdom Metazoa; phylum Chordata; class Mammalia; order Rodentia; family Muridae; genus Psammomys; species Psammomys obesus. Next base: position 403,066 of record NW_026596356.1, on the reverse strand, counting down.
TGGAAAATCTAAGTAAACATCCATTAATTTTGAGCTCCCTTTGGTGGGAACTTCTGGTACGCGGTCCAAGAGCGGGGTTTCTCGAGTGATCAAATCCACCCTTTCTCTTCTCCAGCCTGAGCTGCAGGTGTCCCAACTTCCAGCAGGTGGCACTGCAGCGTCACGGGTGAAAGGATGTCTGGCTAAGGTCCCAAGGTGGGGCCCAGGTGTAGGCAGGTGAGGTGTGGAAGAGAGAGAAATGAACTGTCCCCGGAGGCAGGAAGGAATCAGGTTTGTTGGCAAATCCCCAAGCACAGGCTAACTAGAGGCCAAGCCTTGCAACGACCAGCGACTTGGTTCACTGCCTTGGTTCATTCACACCTTCATTTGTTCAGCAAGTGCGCATTTGAATTATGATAGAATCCATGACAGGCCCTGTTGATACACGGATGGGCTGTCCTGGGTTAGTCACTACTGTCGAGGAGCTGACAGTCACGGAAATAACATTTTAATATAAGTGGAGTAATTATAATAAGCATGTTAAAGGCCTGTAGTATGAGTAGGTACTCAATGATTTGGAACCCAGGGATGAATTCAGTTTGAAGAGGATGTAAACATTCAAAGGTGAAAGAGAAGACACTGAAGTGGCTCCTCCGAGTATGAGCAGGTTCCTTTAGTGAATAACAGATGAGGGAGCTGTGTGGGGCCACAGAGACCTGACAAAGAGGCTTTGGGTGTGGAGTTTAAAATAGCCTGGGGCATGGGTAGATTTCCTCAAAGTCCATATGCCACATGCATAAGGCCCAGGGTGAGAGAGACCAGGGGTGGGGAAATGGCAAGGAGGGAGAAAGATAAGGCGAGGAAGTTACTGAGGGCACCACAACCCAGAAGTCAAGCTTTGGGTCCTGTCCTTAGCTGATGAAGATTTGCAGGTAGAAGATTAATACAGCCAAGTTTCTGTTTTGTGACTTTGGCAGCCAAGGTGTAAAAGTGGAGACAAGCAGAGCCAGCTGCACAGGAAACCTTGCTAGAATTGATACACACACACACACACACACACACACACACACACACACACACAGAGAGAGAGAGAGAGAGAGAGAGAGAGACAGACAGACAGACAGACAGACACACACACACACACAGATTACACATACGGACAGACATACACAGACACACACACACAGACAGACAGATACACATACAGACAGACATACACAGACACATACACATATTTAAGACAGGGTCACTACTTAGCCAAGAATGGCCTTGAACTTCTGATCTTTCTGCTTCCACCCTCCAAATGCCAGGACAACAAGCATGCTGTGCCGCCAGACCTAGTTTCTGTGGTGCTGGGGCACACACTCAGGGCTTCCTGCCTGCTAGGCAAACACCCCGCCTCCAGAGCCACACCTCAGCACCTAAAGTGTATGAGAATTAAGAAGTGTGTGAGGGAAGAGAAAATAAACTTGAAGGGTCTTTAGGATGGAGGATAAAAGGCATTTTATGTTGAGGAAATAGGGAATTTAGGAAAATAATGTTTATGTTTGATGTTTGTAAAATTTTATCTCACTAATTACAAAATCAGCTTCTAGTGTTTTCTTTTCTTTTCTCTTTTCACCCATGAGGAGTTCAGAGAGGCTCTGTGGCCACACAGCTTGGTTTGTATTCACTGGTTTTCCTGTCTTGGAGTTGACGCAGCCTGCCTCTGCCTCCCGAGAGCTGGAAGGCATACATGGCCCCCTGGCTGGTAGCCATCTCTCTATGTTTTCTTTTGAAATTATTATTATTGATGTTATTTTGTGTTGGTGGGTGTGTTTGCGCGTGTGTTTGTGTTGGAAGACATTTTGTGGAGTCAGGTCTCCTTCTGGGTTCCGGAATCAAACTCTGTCAGGTTTACGTAGCGAGTGCTTCACTCCCTGGGGCCTTCTCACTGCCTCCCTTTAGTACTGCTCTGTGCTGACATTTATCCCAATTACACCTAAGTATTTTCATACTCACAGGCTTAGCGTCAACTCCTCCACTGGACTTTCAGTTCCTTGAGGCAACTGGGTGCCGCTGCTTAAGGGATTTCATTACAGCCATGTCATGACAACAGCAACGGGCTATGCATAACGGGCTGTTTGAAGGGAACTGGGTCAGCCTGGGTGTCCGTCAGTCAACGACTGGATAATAAAAATGTGGCACATATGCAACATGGAATTGTATTCCTCCACAAATAAAAATGAAATGAGGACAATTTCAGAAAAATGATTGGAGTCGGATCATATCATGAGCCCAGGGTGACCCAGGCTCACGTTCTCTCGTATGCAGACCTCAGCCTCCAGCTCTTAGGTTTAGTTTTGTGGTAGTGAGCATAGAAAGAGAACAGAATGATGTAAATACAAAGGGGCCATGGGGAGGAGCTTTAAGGGAGAGAGGCAGAGGTGGTTCAGCTAACACATGTGACAGGAAAGCAGACAGAGAATTCTGGGTTTATAATTGGGGATGGAGGCAGGAAGATGGAGAAAAGGAGGGCCAACCTAATGTATGAAATGCGGAAATCTACTACCTTGTAAACTAATAAGTATAAAATAAAAGGAGGCTGGAGAGATGGCTCAGAGATTAAGAGCGCTTGCTGCTCTCTTAGAAAACCTAGGTTAGGTTCCCAGAGTCTACGTGGCGGCTCACAACCATCCACAACTTCAGTTCCAAGGGACCTGAAGTCTTCTGGCCTCCATGGGCACCAGGCACACACATGGCGCACATACACGCATACAGGTAAACACTCCTACACATGGAATAAATAAAATCTCCAAGATAAACATTACAGATTAATATTCCAAAAATGGAATACCATTCTGTCATCAAAACTGATGCCACCCTCCATGAAGTCTCACCCATGACCTGCTGATAGAGGAGAAGCCTGGCAGGCAGAGGACCAATAGGCTGATGTCTCCTAAAGCCCAGAGCCACCAGGCATAAGTGTCAAGCAGACGGAAACCACTCACTCAGAGTCTGAATGACATTTCCTGGAGATGAATTTACATAGATTCCTGAGTGGTATCTCATGGCTTTGTCAGTGATTCATAAGGCAAGACTGGAGAACATAAGAGTTAGAACAGAGATTTGTGGATGTATCTCTGAGAAGGGGCCCAGAGATGGAGCATGCCACATTTTGTGCATGATTACCAGAAGGTTCCCTGATAGAAAATATTCCTGAGGAGCAGGTGGGCAGAATGATTCTCTGAGTAGCAGCCATGTTATCCTGGTTATAATTCTCCTTGTGAATTCCAGACCTCTCCCTGCATCATTCACACCAACCAGAGCCGAGACAAGGGGCTCTCAGGGCAGGTGGTTTTCCTGGGCTGAGATCTCAGAGAGTAAAAAGAAGGGCTGAAGACAGTGAAACTGGGCAAGGCAGAGAATGTCCAACGGCTAGTCAATTCACTGTTTTATTCTTTTTTGTCTTTTTTTTTTTTGTTAGTAACTGAGCTGCATCTTCCAGCATCTTTTGAGAACATATGTAAAGTTCTTACATTTATTTATTCCTGGCTTCAACAATTAGCTACCTCACTTCAAGGCTGAATGTATGTCTTAGGTAATTTTCTATTTCTGTGAAGAGACACTGTGATGAAGGTGACTTACAAAAGAGTTTGTTGGGGTTCATGGTTCCGGAGGGTTGGAGTCCATGATCATCATGAAGGGAACATGGCGGCAAGTTGGCAACCGATAGGCAGGTATGGCACTGGGGCATTAGCTACAGCTCACCTCCTGTTCAGTGGGCATGGAGAGAGAGAGACAGACAGAGAGAAATCAAAACCAGCTCCCTTCTTGTGACACACTTTCTTTAGCAAGGTCACACTGTCTAGTCTGTCCCAAACAGTTCCATCAACGCAGAGGCAAGCATTCAAACATGTGAGCCGATGGGGACCATTCTCACGCAAGCTACCACTTGTTCCTTGGGAGAAAAGTGCAGGTGAGTCAACTACTGATAATCTATGTGCATGACACTCATTTCCAATGGCTGGGAAAAAGGTGAGCCTAGAAGATCTGTGTGCAGGACAAGATGAGTCTGTTGCATCAGTCAATTAACTTTCTTTAACCTTTTCAGTCTTCACCCAACAGATTAGTGAATAAGTTGGCAATAAGATCAAGGGAAGCCTATTAGGTTTGCTCTCAATAATGGAATTCTCCACGCAAATCTCACTCGGTAATAACAGTCAAGTTTGTAATTTGTCAGTTAGGAGGGACAAATTTCCAGTCTATATTGTGCAATCACATTTTAAGGGGAAATCACCAGTTAGCCAGTACTAGCCAGAATTTTCATTTCATTGAATTAAATGTCCAATATTTCTCAAAGGGATATATAGCTACTCTGAATTTGGCTATTTCTTCTCTATTTCTGTAAGTACTAACATCTAAGAAGTTACTACGCTATTTATTTATCTATCTATCTATCTATCTATCTATCTATCTATCTATCTATTTATTTATTTAACAGAGCATCATGCCACCTGGTCTGATCTCCAAGTGCATATGCTATCTTGAACTTGCTGATCCTCTTGCCCCTATTTCCCAAGTGCTGGGGTTTTTAAATTTTTAAATTTTTAATTAATTAAAACTTTTAATCAATTATTAATTAATTAATCAATTATTTTTTTGTGGGCTTTTGCGATGTAGTCCAGACTAAACTTGAACTCATGACAGTCCTCCTTCCTTGGTTTCCTAAATGCTGGGATTAGCAAAGCAGGCAACCAAGCCTGGCTATATATTGTATATAATGACACATGCTGTATGTTTTGTCAGTTATCTAATGTTGCATAACAAGTCAGCTTAGCGGTTTAAAATGACAACCATGTATTTTTGTACAAGAGTCTGTAAGCCATCTGGTTGGTCAGCTGGGAGCCTAGGATGGCCTTACTTACTCACGTCTGGTTGTTGTCTGTTTAAAGGCAGCAGTGATGTGAGGCCATGTGTCTGTCCTTATGTAGTAGGCTAATCTGGAGTGGCTTATTGTGGCAGGGCTGGGAAGACCAAAAGGCTGAGGCTCAGATCTGGCACATTCCATTTCTGCTGCATTTGACGACCAGCGCTAAAAGGCCAGTGTAGACTGAGTGGGAGAGGAAACAGATCCCACTTCCTGATGGGAAGGACTGTCCCTCCTTGCCAACTGCAATTGCTTAGGTAAGAGATGTTTCTCAGGCTCCTGGTGGATCTAATCTTTGAGAAGTGACTGGATAGTGAGGGCTCTGACTTCTTCAATGGGTGATAAATTCACCAATGGATTCCTAAAGTTGATGCCATTACTGGAAGGTGATGAGGGATAGGGCCTGGTTGGAGAAAACAGGCCACTGCGACGATGTTTTTGAAGGGTGTGCTGTCCTTGTCTGTTCCTGTCTCTCTGTTTCATGGCTGCCACAGGTGAGCAACCTTGTTCTCCAAGCTCCCTGGTGTGATGTATAGCCTCACCTCACCCTGGTCCAGAAGCAAAAGAATCCAGTGACCCGTTCAGACTGAGATCTTTTCAACAGTGAACTAACAACAGCCCTTCTTCCTTTAAATCACTTTTGTGTATCTTTAAGAGCAGTAAGGTCCTGCAAGATGTATTATAGCCAGAATTATTATATTTATCTTTCTCTTTCCTCATGGTCTAGCTTGCTAGACCTGAGCCAAGGCCACCAGCTGGATATTGTTGCTCTTCATCTCTCAAGAACTCCTATTAATAAACAATAACTTGGCAGCCCAGTCTCCAAATGGTTTTCCTAGTAAGGGGAATAGGGACTATCTCTGACTTGAACTCAGTGGCTAGCCCTTTGGTCACCTCCCCCTGATGGGGGAGCAGCCTTACCAGGCCACAGAGGAAGACAGTGCTGTCCTGGCCACTCCTGATGAGACCTGATGGGCTAGGTAGGGTCAGAGGGAAGGGGAGGAGGACCTCCCCTATGAGTGGACTAGGGGAAGGGCATGGGAGGAGAAGAGGGAGGGAAGGTGGGATTGGGAGGGGATAAGGGAGGGGACTACAGCTGGGATACAAAATGAATATATTGTAATAAATTTAAAAAAGTAAAAAAAAAAATAACTTTACTGGATTGGGATGCCTATTTTCCAACCATGGCCTTCTTTCCCTGACACAGAAGCTGATAAGTCAAGGATTTCCAGGCAGGTAAAATAGCTGCAGCAGAAATGAAAAGCATCCACTGATTACTTTGAATAGGGGCTGGAGGGTGAGTAAAACAGACAGACAGACAGACAGACAGACAGGTTACAGTGGAGTACAGTCTGTGGCACCACAGTACTTCCCATGACCAATGTTCCAAATAGAAAGAGTGTTTACTTGTTTGCTTTCTGTTTTGTGACAGTCATTCAGCCTAAGCACCCCCATGCACCAGAGGATGACCTTTAGTTCTTGACCTTTCCGAATCTACAGCCTGAGGCCTGAGAGTGTGGGTATGTGCTAAACTTCTTTCTGAAAACTAATGAAAGGGTGGTGCATGAAGGCAAGTTTGGCCAAGTAACTAAGGTGTCAAAAGGGGATGTGGGAACACTGGGTGTGTGTGCTGTGAGTATATCAGAGTATGGGAAACTCAGGGTAATTAATACCCAGATATTAATTTCCGTTTTTTTTTAAATACCCAACCTCCCCAACATTGCGTCAGCCATGCCCCCAACTTCCTCTTTAGAGAGTAATCCTAAAGTTTACAGAATCCTTAAGTTTACAGAAAGACACAAAGGCATTTGTATTGTCTCTCAGAAAGGAATGGTAGGAAAAGGTTAGGGGATATAAGAAGGAGGAGAGCCCCTCCCGCCTCACGCAGCTGAACCTGACCTGTGACTCCTGCCCACTGTTGGGAGATTCAGCACAGCTGAGTGGAGGCTGCCCTGCATATAGCCCCACAGAGCAGCTGCATTACTTCCTAAACATTCCACAAATTAAGATGCCTGATGAACTATGCTCAAGGTTAAAACGCATCCTAAGCTCTGTGTGGGACCTATGCATAGCAAAATTAACTTGATTTTTAAGTTTTGATCTTAAGCACCTTTCTTCCTCAGATGTATGCTATTCAATACCTCACAAATAACTTGGTAAGTTAATTTATAAAAATACTTCTTTTGGAAGGAAACAAGTAGACCAAAACATGGTTTGTTCTCTCTCCTACGGCCTCACTACAGATCATCTTCTTTAAACAATGTGACTCCCTGACTTTCTTTCTTTCTTTTTAATATACAGATACGTGTTTTTATTTTTTGTGTATAGTTGTTTGTCTGCATGTATAGGTTCCGAACGTAGGTTCCAGAAAAGCATGCTTCCTTTGGACATGGAGTTACAGATGGTTGTGAGCCACCGGTGGGTACTGAGAACTGAACTGGGTCCTCGGCAAGAGCACTAGGTTCTCTTAACCGCCGCGTCATCTTTCCAGCTCCTCCCCAGCTTTTAAAAATCACACAGCTATTGCCGAAGCACTTAGGCATGTTCCTCTCCTACCGCTGTACCTGACTCTCGTCAAGCGTGTCTGCTCTTTCTCCTAATCAATGACCTAGCTAAGTTTGCTTCTCGAATACTCATTTGGGAATTCTTTTCTGCAGTGTAAGGCAGCAGCCCTTGCTGCACCCCAGTAAAGGCCCCTCAAGCTCAGAGACTCCTCAGGGTGTGTAGCTAACAATGACAAGGCTCACGTTCGAAGGCAGCAGTGGCTTCACTGTCCTTGACTCTGTCCTGTTCTCTGCCTTGTCACCACTAGGAATTCCATCCTGTAGCCTGCTTGATGAATCTCTTCAGAAAACAAGGAGCTGTTTGGAGCAGATCTTTCTGGTTTTCCTGCACTCTCCCTCCAGTATCTCCAGCGCTATGGACTGCCTGTGTAGGTTTCTTCCATGAGCAGAGGCCATTTTAGAAAGATGATTCAGCCAGTGTCAAAGAGGGCCAATAAAGCACTCCAGATTAGCCTTTCTCTTCTCTTTTCACAGGCCTGGTACCTGCAGGCCCCTTGGAACACAGCTTTTCATTCTCCATGGGATGAAACTTCTCATTCTTTGGAAACTTGCTGTATTAGAATCCATCACCTTCCTCAGAAAAACCCTCTACCTACCCGAAGGAAGGGATCTTACTCCTTAGATCACCCTCTCACTGTGTTCCAAATTTGAATATGTCTATTTGAGGCAGGATCCTTAGGACTTTAACTGTTAAACACAATACTTACTGTCCCACAAAGCCTAAGAATGTATATCCATGGGCAGGGTAGAGTGGGATGGAGTAGGAAGAGCCTCCAATGCTGTGGTTGGTTGCACGTTTAGATTTTCCTGGCAATTTTTTTTCCTGTCCTTACATGTGTGAGCAGGAATCGGGTCAGTTTGTTTGATTAATAGATTTGCCATGTTAGCCGATTCTCTGCTCCCAAGAATAGACATTACCTTCCAGAGAGTACAATCTGTGCTCATATTGAAGGGTTATATTTCCTCAATTAGAAGGACATCTTGACGTTTCCTCAATGTTAGTGAGCACGATTATCAGGAAGAGGTCTGGTTTCTTTCCTGCTCAGCCTGGGAATCCACTGAAATGATGAATAAGACACATTATCCTTTAATGGCTCCTGCCTTTGTTAATTCAGGAAAGGCTCCAGACTATAAATTGTTTGAGCAGTTTGGAGCAGTTTGAGCTCTCCTTTGGGAGCTAGGGTCACTGTGAATATTCTTTATAATGAACACATCTTCACTTAAGTTAACTGAGACAGTTTCTGCTCATTCCGTCAATCGATCCCCCCGTAGACAGGCGGGTTCTCCAAGGAAGGTTGCAAGCGCTGAACCTCAGAATGGCGCGGGCGTCAGACCCAGGGCTGCCGCGAGGAGCAGAGCGGTGAAGGCTGGGAGGCCTACACAGTTTCATTGAGAAAAAAAGAAAGAAAGAGAAAGGAAGAAAGGAAGGAAAGAGTGATCCTTGACTAGAGTTTACTATAATTAAGACTTGGGAAGATATAAGGAAATTCGAGAAATGGCTGGCATGACTTTGTGAATGAAGTTCCCGAAAAAATAAAATCCACACTGAGTTCAACATTCTAGGTTGATGACTGATGGATTGTGGAGATCTAGAATGGGACTGGGCTATTCTTAGTCTGCTTGGTACTCATCCGTTGCCAAGCTCTCTATGGGTGACCTAAAATCCTCGGGAATTTAGGTAAGTCCTTTAGGAATATATAAACAGACTTCTAGCTTCCACCAATCCAAAGGCTAAGATTGCCATTAGATAGTACCTGAGGTCTATAACAAAGGTTTTCTGCTTTGCTGTAACTCACCGAACTGATATTTCCACCAGTGTACTTGAAAAAAAAAAAAAAGCTTTGATTTATAACTTTGTATTCTGTTACTATAAAAACTTCTTAAAACTACTTCCACATTGGAACATGATATTTGAGGTAACCTGAATCTGTGTTCCCAGGCCATTGTCACTCATATTTGGCGTTAGAATAAACTACTTTTATTCCTTTTGAGATGAAAGCTGAGTTTTTTTTTTCCATTATTTCTTATACAGTATACACATTTGGTTAAGGTGAGTTAAATCTTAGCACAGTGCTGGACTAATTCACCAGGGGTTCAGATCTTTTAAGTGGGATGTTGTGTGTTAATTCCAGTACTTACCCAATGTAGGTACTCCATAAGAGGATTAAAAGTGTTGGAGAGATGGCTCAGGGGTTAAGAGCACTGGCTGTTCTTCCAGAGGACCTGGATCCAATTCCAGCAACCACATGGTGGCTCACAATTATCTACAGCTTCAGTTCCATGAGGACACGAGACATTTACACTGTGCATAGACACATGCAGGCAAACACCCACACATATAAAACAAATATATGTTTTTTAATGAAACAGATCATAGAGGACATATAAAGAAAGGGGAACTCTTCCCCTCCTTGCTCTTCCTTTGTAGACTGGATTCTGCTGTTCCGTTCCAGCTGGTTCTGGACCCACTGTGTAACTGAGATCTCTGGAGCTCTCCCTATCGGATTACGGGTAAACCTGTTCCTCCACTCCACTGCAGGAAGCTTTACTTAAAGGTATTCACAGATCTCTTATCCCAGTGGCACTGAATATTTTAAACAAGTACAAAATTTACCCGTGTGTTACTTAGGTGTTGGGGCAGGCATGTGCATGTCATGTTGTATGTTCGGGCAGCTTGCGGGAATCTGTTTCCTTCTTCCGTTTTGTGAGTCCTGTGCATCAGACTCAGGCTGTCAGGATCTCACCTTTTCCCACCGACCCATCTTGTTGGTCTTGGCACGGAAGTTGTAATTAATTGATTAGAGAGGGGGTGTTGTTACGTTTCCCAGGCTTTGGACCTATGATCTTTTTGCCTCAGCCTCTTGACTGTTGAGATTACAGGCAAGCATTACCAGACATGGAGTATTAGGCACCTTCATTTTTGCTGTCACTCACTTACCTGACAGGAGCAATATAAGGGAGGGTTTTTAGGCTTACACTGTTGGGAAGAGTCCATCATGGTGGGCCTGGCAGCAGGAGCAGGAGGCAGCTGCTCACCCAGCATCTGCAATCAGGAAGTAAAGAGTGGACAGGAAGTGAGGCTGCGCCGAAAAACCTCAAGGCCACCCCAACTGACCTACTTTTTCAGAGTGGATCTGCCTCCTAATAATTCGTCAGCCTGGGCTGGAGAGATGCCATAACACCACTTTACAAAGTTCTTTCTCTTCCGCAAGTGAAGTGAGGAATGGTGTGGAGATCAGAGCAGCTTAGTGATGTGTCCAGGGTCACAGAGCCAGTGAGGGGTAAGTGCTAGCACCTCAGTGTGTTCCCTCAGTGTGCAATCACAGGAAGGCCCTCCCTGTTCCTAGTCAGCCACATCCAGCATTCAGAAGCCATTAACATTTTAAAAATTAGGTTATCTTAGAGTTCAGTTCAGTCTCTGAGTGGGATGGGAAATAATTCATTATGTGACAATGGTGAGATGATATCATTCTAACTGTTCTATGCAAGTAGCAAGATCCTGATTAAGTGAAAGATCCAGGGTTCACATCCAAGTTGCATCATAGCCAGGACTCAAACCAGGGTGGCTTATGGATGCCCTGGTCTCCCACAGAACTGGATGGATGCTCTTCTGCTTCTCCCTCAGTTTGTTGTGTGTGTGTCAGGACAATTAAAGTATCCCCCAAAAGCCCTTACTAGAGCCTCAAAGTGAGTCTTCCCTTCTTTTCCCATTCTGCTGCATGTATCTCTTTCACCCTCCTTTCAGTTTCCTTCAATGTCTGCCTAGCCCATAGGCTGGACTGACAGATAAAATTTCTGTTGGAGATGATAGTGGCGATCCTGATTCTCCCACTTACAACTATGGCTCTTTGGTACATCTGTCCTCCATCTGGTCCTCACGCCTCCTTCAGTGAGTAAAAGCACATGCAAAGAAATGAACTAAAACCTTTGTGCAAAGACTGCTTACTTTCTTCCACCCTTCCTTCTTTGCTTTTTAAAATAGGGTCTCGTGTAGCCCAGCCTGGCCTGGCCTTGAACTCACACTGAAGGTGATCTTGACAGTCATTCTCCTGCCTCAGGAGATGGTTCTAGGATACTGGTATTGTAATTAGCCTGATGCTGGGAAAGATATTCTAAAGAGACACTTGCATCTCTCAGTCTGACTTTCAGACTCTTGAAACAAGGGACCTCGGAAGAACTTCTCCAGGATGCTGGGGCCAGGAGAAAAACACAGTACCATCCACAAGGGGGAAACTTGTCCAGGAGAATGAGATTTCACACAGTTCTAACAACTTGTCAGACCACTTTACAGGATCAGACTGAAGTCCAGACGATGATGGATTAGTGTGTGGCGGATGGGACTACATCTTGGCTGGGACTGCTTATATGTGCCTACATTAGGCCCTTTAATCTTACTTCAGGACTCGGGTTTGCTAGAAGGTTTGTTTCTCTTCTCAGAGTGGCCACATTAAATAAGTCTCCTTTTTTGTTTTCCACTTTGTAATTTGGCTTTTTTAACTGGCCTATGAGGAGGATGGCAGCTGGCCTTGATTCGGGACACAGGGTGTGTGGTGGATAGTTTTATTTTGTGTCAACTTGACACAAGCTAGCATCATTTGAGAGACGGGACTCTCAATTGAGAAAACGTTTCCCTAAAACTGAGCTGTAGGCAAGCCTGTAGAGCATTTTCTTAATTAGTGATTGATGTGAGAGGGCCCAGCCTATAGTGGGTGGTGGTCCTGGGTTCCATAAGAAAGCAGGCTGAGCAAGCCACCAGAAGCAAGCCAGTGAGCGGCATTCTTCTGTGACTCTGCATCAGCTCCTGCCTCCAGGTTCCTGCCCTGTTTGAGCTACGCTCCTGACCTCCTTCAAAGATGGAGTATGATGGGGAAGTACAAGCTAAATAAGCCCTTTTCTCCCCAAGTTGCTTTTGGTCATAGTGTTTCATCACAGACAATAGTAACCCTAATTAAGACAGGTGTGACTCCATGTTTGAGAACAGGGTTACAGGTACTTGCTACCATTCCTGACACAGTGCTTCTGATCCGAGAAAATCCATGTTACTGGGTTCAGGCTGTTTTGGAAGCCGCTGTGATATTTTTGCTGTCTGGCTTCTCTAAGAAGGTTGGGATGGATTCTATCTGTGCTGCTTATCAGCAGTGTGATCTCACACAACCTAACGTGGATTTCCCTGTCACGGTGAAATAGGATTGTGAGGGCTAATTGATTTATCCTGCACAAATACCTTCAAATTTGCTCTATCAATAATCAGATCTGGCTCTCTCTTCTTCCTCTTCCTCTCTCTCTCCCTCTCTCTCTTCCTTTCTCTGTCTCTGCTCCCTTCTCCCCCCTTCCCCTAATAAACCTCCCACGTGGGAAAAAAAAATCAAATCTGTTAGAAGTCGGGAGAGTGGCTACCTCTCTGGGTGTTCCCCAGAGAGGACAGTACAATACTTGGAAGAATAGTGTGGAAGAGCTCCAGATTGATGGCAGCTGCCTCTGCCTGACCTGCTTATGGCTCACCATGAAGACGACTTGCTGCTTCTGCAGATAACATGGGCTCAGTTCCCAGTACCCACGGTGGCTCACACCCTGCAGTGCCAGGGTCCTGACACTCCCTTTGCGGAGATCAGACACACATGATGTAGAAATACTCACATAATACAAATAAATAATCTGTTTTAGAAAGAACAGGAAGCACTTCGACAAGTCACAAACAGCTGGAAAGTGCTGGGAAAGGGATGTATGAGACATGGGAAGGAAGCCAGTCCAGGTGAGTGGAGCTCTAGCCTTCAGGCTCCTAGCAGGGTGGTGAGGTGGGGAAGCCAACGCCTTGTCCAGGAGGTAAGCAAAGCAGCTCTGCTGATGAGATGCAGACAGTACAGGCAGGATTGGCTCACAGATTCCTCTGACACACAGGTCAGCAATGGGGATGAACTGTGTTGTCATTCTCTGTGACTCAGAAGGCAGTGGGAAAGCACCACTCTAGAGAAAACTGGTTGTTTAAAAACAAGCTACCTGGAGGGAGTGAGAACAGAGAAGACATTGAAAGAGCCTGGCTAAATGAGCCTGACCAACTCCATGACAGACTTCATTTTCTTGAACAAACCTAAGGGTCACAGGAAAAGCCACAGAAAAAAAGGCAAACCAATCAGAACAGCCAAGACATCTGGCCTGGGAAGATAAGGTTGCTTAACTACAGGTTTGAAAAGCACCTAAGTTCTGACTGGAGTCACAGAACCTCCACGGGCACCAGCCAATCCCAATTGAGGTCTATCGACAGGGTTTCCCTGTGTAGCCCTGTATGTCCTGGAATTCTCTCTGTAGGCCAAAGCTGGCCTCAGACTCAGAGATATGCCTGCCTCTGCTTCTAGAGTGCTGGGATTAAAAGCATATGCCACCATTGCCCAGATTTCTTTTTATTTTTAAACCCCAATATTAGAAAATTAAAAATTATGTGCATTATTTTTGTGTTGGACAAGGCTAAAGTAGACATTTGCTGCTTGAGATACCTGAGATTTGGGCAGCAGGCAGCAGTAACATCGGGTGTCTACTCATGAGGAATGGAAGTGACAGGTTTTACCTGGGTCCGCTGGATTTCCCAGCAATCTCAGCAGCTGCTCTGTCTTTCTGGGGTCACCCTCACAGGAGCCTAATCTTGCTTTCCCTGGTCCTCCAAGCTTCAGCAGGTGGCATTCTAATCTGGCTTCCCTGGGATAGTCCAAATCCCAAATTAGAGATAGACAGCAGTTGCTACTCTTTGAGAATTCACAATTTCAATTTTGTAACCTTTATAAGTAAAGTACCATCTGGACATTATGTCTTTCTAAAGCTTCTATAGCTTGTCTGCTCAGATGGAGCCATGTAATCATAATATATGGTGTCCTCAATACCTTGAAATTTAAAGAATTTGCTCATGTGGTGTATGTATGTATGTATGTGTGTGTGTATGTGTGTATGTATGTATAGGGTTTGTGTATGTGCACCCATGTACATGTGTGTGTGTATGTATGGTGTGTATGATTGTGTGTGTGTGTGATGGTGTGTAAGTGAGATAGAGAGAGACAGACAGACAGAGAGAGAGAGTCAGCATGCCTATGGAGTTCAAAGGACCACTTTAGAGAGTTAGTGTTCTCCTTTCATCATGAGATCAAATTCAAGTTTGGTCTACACTATTGATCTACACTACACTATTGGCCTGTGTAGCCAATAGTTTTACCCGGCACTTTACCTGTGGGGCCATCCCACCAGTCCCTTTTGTAGACATTTTATAGTGTAGAAGTCCTTTCTTCCTTCCTTCCTTCCTTCCTTCCTTCCTTCCTTCCTTCCTTCCTTCCTTCCTTC
>NW_026596356.1:363299-388281 GCF_907164565.1 Psammomys obesus | reverse complement strand
TTCCTTCCTTCCTTCCTTCCTTCCTTCCTTCCTTCCTTCCTTCCTTCTTCTTCCCTTTCTTCTTTCTCTCTTCTTTCCTCTCTCCCTCCTTTCCTCCCTTCCACCTCCATTTTTCTGCTCTTTGAATAGGCTCCTGTTATGTCACTCCGTGTTGCAAGACTTTTCATGGGGAGACATGAAGAAACATCTATTCACCCCAGGTCAAGGCAGAGCAAAAAAATGACTCTGCCCAAGTCTAGCTTGTGTTTATTTGGGATTATCTATAACTTACGGGGACCTGGAGTAGAGTACCTTCCACAGCAATTATTAAGCATTGATTTGTCCTCAGGAGAGGCTGTGTGTGACCTCTTCTGTGCAGGAATGGTAGTGGGTCCAGTCTTTTGAGTGTCTCTTATGGGTAATCTCAACTGCTGATTTCAAGATGGCAATAGGCACATTATGCTTGGAACAGTCTTCCTCGGCAACCCAGCTGGTGTGGTATTCACTGTATAGCTCAGGTTAGATTCATTCATGGCAATCTGCATGTTTAAGTGTCCCAGGTACTGGGATTACAGGGCTGTGCTACTATACCCAACTAGTGGTAAGCCACATACGTCAAATTACTTCCCAGGTGTAGATAGTAGGTGGCTTGTAAATGACTTAACCTTTTTGGGGTCTAGCTATCAATACATGGGAGAATGTTGGTACTAAGATGAAATAGTGAGAGAGCCCCAGCAGCTCACAATATCCTTAATTAAGCCTTAACCAATTTGCAATCACTGCCTACAGCACCTTATTCAAGCCCACCTGAAGCCGTTCATTCTATCTCAGTTTACAGGGCTACCCAAGTGCTCTGCCCTGTCACTTATGTGTGTGGTAGAATTAATACTTGCGTAAGAGTGCAGTTGGGAATGTCAGGCGGAGGGCTGCTGTCTTTTGCCAAATGCTTCCTAACGATTTGTAGAATGGTAGCCCGTATCCAGGCAGCAGTTCACTGAGGCCAGAATGCTCTGAATTCTTTACATTGCAGAAAAGGGCTCGATGGAGTCTATTCACTAATGGATTTTAGAGTGTGTGTGTGTGTGTGTGTGTGTGTGTGTGTGTGTGTGTGTGTGTCCCAAGACATTCCAAAGAAAGGCCCAACCCCTACCTTCCTGTGCTGGGTTCTGGAAGCAAGTGTATTTTCTGAAGCTCTGGCCTCCTTACAACCTCGGAGTCATGGGGGCATAGAGCTCTGATGCACACTGTCTGCTCTGGTCTAAGCTTTGCTGTGGATTCCTATAGTAACTTAAACAGAAGTTGTCACACAGTGTCTAGAACCCTTGATGTTCTACAGCTCAGGGAGGGGGATACTTTCATACTCTGTTTTACAGCAGGAATCCATGCAGGAAGTACCACCCTTGATTTCCAATGGAACAGCAACTCTATGCAAGGGAAAGTGATGGTATCCACCTCAGAAGTCTAAAAAGACCTTGGGAGACGCGTCTGCTGGTTGCCAACTGAAAATCCTGCTGACATCAGTGTCATTGTCTCCAGGAACGCTGACCAGGCTGCGCAGAAGTTTGCCACTGACATGGAGTCTCTCAGATTCTGCCCACTTCACGCCTGAGCCCTTCCTTAACCAGGCGCAGGCAGCCTTCCCAGAGGTGTTTTATGTCAAGCTACCTACCGCTGCCCTATGTAACAGACTCTTCTCTATGCTGAGCGGGAATCACCATTCTGTGCAATAGTAAAACTGCTCACACAGTGGGTCTCATGGGATGCTGGCCCTAGAATTTCTCTAGGCAAATATCACCACGTGAGCTCCCTTATTAGGTCATGCCTAATCTGTCCTTCTACAGAAGAAAAAGCTGGCGCTGAAAAGGCTGTGACCCGGGGGAGTCTCAGGGTGGACCGACTGCACCAGGTTCTGAGTCTACTGCTGCTCAGCCTGAGGAGGCAGAATCTCCAAAGGCACCAGGTTCCCTCTGCGCTTAACTGCAGTTCCCACCCACCACAGAGACCAGGTCTGCAGCTCTGACTGCTCAGACCGCTGAAGCACAGGACACTACTTCACAGTAGGAAGCTGCTCTGCAGACACTTAATAAGATGGAAAATCAAACAGTTTCTGCAAGCAAAGCAAAACCCAAAGACAGCGGTACACAACACCCCTCCCTCTCACAGGGTGACTGCCTCCTGCTGTTACAAAGTGTTGTTTTTTTCCCTGCCCTGGTGCTTTCAGTCAGTGTCTGTATGTCTATTTGTTTCCTAAGACTGCAAGCTATCCTAAATGTACATGGCTTAGAAGAGCAGAAGGGTGGGCTTAGGGATGTATCTCCACTGCAGAGTGCTGTCCCAGAATTCTCTAGGCCGTGGGTTTCATCCCCAGCACAGGGGCAGGGGTAGTGCGGGGCAGGCCGTGTCTGTGCACAGCTGTACTCCCAGCACTCAGAGGGTAGAAGGCCTACACGGCAAATTCCAGGCCAGCCTTGACTCCATGAGACTCATTCTAAAAAAAGAACAAAAGATAAAATAATAAAAGAAAGGAAGAAAAGGAGAAGAAGGAAAAGGAGAGAAATCGTTAACCCTGCCTCCAATCATCTCGGCCTTGGAGGGCGGAGGTATAGAACCAGTGTCAGCAGCACCACCCGACCCAGAAAGTGGGGGAGGACAATTCGCATATTCCATGTGCCTCTCCTAAGTCGCAGTAACACGTGAGCTCGGCTCGTGGCTGTCCTACAATATCTGCCTTAGCCTTCACAGCCTCTCCTTGCCTTAGTCCCCTGTCTTCCCTTATAAAGGCAACAGTCTAGGGCCCCCCCTAAGTTCAGGGTGATCTCATCTCAATAGCATTAATTTAATTTTATCTGCAAAGGCTCAGTAACCGAATAAGGTTACATTCACAGGTATTGGGAGTTAGGACATATCTTTCTGAGAGATAATGTTCAGTCTATAAAAGTTGGAAACACACACACACACACACCAGTCGTTTGAGTAAGCCATATGCCTGATTCTTGCCATTAAAGGCATTCCTGGGTCTCTTGGTCATACTATAACATGCTGGTGTCTATCCATTTGAATAGTGGAAATTCTTTCCTGCTGCCCTAAAGTCATGTTCCAGTGGCATAGAGCTGCCCCCTTATTGTGTCGTGTGGCCTTATTCCTTCCATAGACAGGATGCCTGACAAAGGCTGGAAGGTAGAGCCTACCCAGCGAGGCCCATTCCCTGCCATTTTTTTTTCTTTTAGCATACAAACAAAAACAGGACCAGTCATTTTATTTTATAAGACAATGAAACACTTCTCTTTCTAAAAAGTATGATATTTAGTATGGGAAAGCAATAAAGAACATTTACAGCATTGAACAGCAAAATTATGTATCTTAGACATTATGATGGACAGAGTAAAGATTATTTCCTTTTTTCATTTCCCCTGTTAGGGCAGTTTTCTAAAGTAACCACAAGCCATCTCTGATATCATTTCCACAACTGAGTGAAACCGTGGTCTGAATAACACTCCTGCCCCAGATGCTTGCTTAGCATATGGCATGAATCACCCTTTCCAGTTTGTAGGATGGCAGCAAGTCTGTTTTAGCCCAGCTCCCTGGAACCTCTTCCTGGCGCTCCCAGGAAAATAGTGATAATGGTTAAAACCAAGCCACAACAGGAAGTCAGCTGCCTATCAAAACAGTGGTGGTAGGGCCCTGCGTTTGGAGGGTTTCCTTTCCTGGACTGGATGCTCTGGACTTCTTGTCTGCTCTCTCTGAGCGAGGTAGAGCTATGGGAATAGGCATCTTCTTTTAGCCCAACTTGAGCTTGCGTCTGCTATACAGTTCTATACCAGATAATTTTCAAGGTGTATAGCAAATAAGAGAGGGCTTGAAAGGCAAGTGTTAACTCACTACAGAGACCATTATCTCCTTTTTGACAGAAAGCATCAGAGGCTCCAATGAGGAAACCGAAGACAACCAGCAACAGTCAAGATAATGCAAGCTTGTTATCCTGTACCTAGCATGACCCCACCGCGGGCACCTGTAAGTGCATCAGCAAGACGAAGAGTAACAACAACAAAACCCCAAACCATTATTTGGTTCACAAGGTGTGGTGGTTTCAATGAGAATGCCCTCCCATAAGCTAATATATTTGAACACTCAGTCCCCAGTTGGTGTAACTGTTTGGGAAGGACTAGGAAGTGTGGCCTTGTTGGAAGAGTTGTGTCACTTCGAGTGAGGCTTTGAGGTTTCAAAAAGTTCATAGCATTCCCAATGAGCTCTTTCACGAACTGGCGTGTCACCCTTGCGCAGGGGCCATGCTAATCTCCTCTGTATTGTTCCAATTTTAGTATATGTGCTGCCGAAGCGAGCAACGCGGTTAGCTCTGCCTTCTGCCTGTGGATCAGCAGAGCAGATGTGAGCTACTGTTGTAGGCCATGCCTGATTGCTTTCTTCCCTGCTCTCCACCATAATGTCAGAGACTGTGACTTTCTGGAACTATGAACCCCAAATTAAATTCTTTTATGAGTTGCCTTGATCATGGTGTTTTGGCACAGCAATAGAAAAGTAACCAAGACACAAGGGAAACTCTTTGTCACTGGCAAATATTCAGACAACTATATCTGTGTTAGCTTTTTGTTGCTATAACCAAACATGGAGGAGGAAACCAATTCAGAGGGCAAAAATTTCATTTTGGTTCATAGTTTCCTAAGTTTTTGTATAGGCGTTGTGGCTATGACAATCAAGTCAAGGGTTAAGTCCCTGAAGGATGCTTAGCTTATCTGAGCATCTGAAAGTGATGTCTAGGACCCATGACATTTCTTTAATTTTTATTTGTGAGATTTATTTGTTTATTCTTTGATGTGTATGAGTGCTTTGCCTGCGTGTATGTATGTGTATCATGTGTGTGCCTGGTTCCCATGGTGGTCCGAAGAGGGCCTCAGATCCCTTGGGGCTGGAGTTCCAGATGGTTGTGAGTTACTGTTGGGCCTGATAAGGTCTGCTGCATCTACCTGAGCCTGGCTCAAGTTTGGAGATCTGTCTTTAGTTTCTGATTTAAGAGGCGCCACTTTCGGGCAAAAGTGACTCAGCATATTTGCCTTAAAATCAACTCTGCCTGGTAACTGTTACGTGGAGTTTTGTTGCTGGCCCACCTCTCCTTGCACTACCTAACCTTGCTCTCTACATCATCTTACCTCACTTCCTTAATCGTGCCTCCTGACATAAACCTATATAAAGGACCGCTTTATTCAATAAACGGAGTTCCTGCTTTGACAGATCTCCCAGCTCGGTGGTGGCTTATTCCCTGGAGCCTCCGGGGAGGTCCGGGCCGTCGACACTCACCATCCTGCTCAGCCATGGAGGGTGTCCAGCTGGACTGGCCAACCCTCCTCTCAGCTCCACCTGCCGGATATTGACCTGGCAGACTGGTGCCCTGTGTGAGGACCCTGCTCCATGGAAGAACACTGACGGGCCAACTGGTCTGCGGGTGAGTGTACCCCCATTAAATATAGGGCAGTCCTCTTCATTTCAGAGATCCAACCCAGGTCTGGAATCCCTACAACTTCTGCTTAAAAGTAGGGGTTTCAATCTGCTTGAGAGATGGCTATGCAGATAAGCTCATTTCCTGCAGTCGGTTTTTGCCAGTGGCAGTGCCTCACCAGGTTGGGGTGAGAGTTTTCTAATAAATCTTTTATCTCAAGGAACTGCATAAGGCAGTGGCGGAGGATGGGCGTAATTCGCCTTGGGCTGAGAGCATCCTTGAGGGGCCGGCGCATCGGTCATGCAGTACACGAGACTGGACGGACCTTTCTACAAGGAGGAAAGCAGGGTCCAGGGGGAGCGCAATCAACAAGCTAACCCCCAGGTGCCTATAACTTAGGGAATGCTTTAGGGCACAGCTGACCAATATTCCACAGGCCTCCAGCAGGCTGCTCTCCCAGCCCCTTAGCAGGAGCAGGTTAGAGCGGCAGGTTTGGCGGCCTGGAGAAAGCTAGATGAGGGGCCTCTAATTTGGCTCACCTGGAAGCCTTGTACCAGTCCTCTTGGGTCAGTCTGTAAGTCGTGGGGAGGAGTGTTTCCTCACACCTTCCTGTGACACTCCTTTCCAGCTGGCACAGAATCATTGCCTCTCTTAGTCTCTTCTAGACTCTTCTGACTATGGCTGCCCTCTTCTCTTCCCACTCTGGAGTTGAGAAACCAAACAGCCCTGGTCTCCTAGCTGGAGCCTGTCCTGTGTCCCCACTGCCTCCAAGTCCTTTTAGCTCTTCTCCCACCACCTGGGCCAGCAGGGAAAGGCAACTAACAACCACTGAACTGTGTAACCACAACTCCAAAATCCAGTGGGGTCCCCACTCAAAATCTTCCCCTCAAATTCCTCACAAGAAGCAAACCGTTTTCGGGAATTCTTACAGATATGGACAAAAACAAAAGGGGGAATCATTATCCCCACCTGATTAATTGAAAAAGGCACTATTTATTAAAAAATTTAAATATTTGAATATTTAATATTAATTTTAAATATTTTAAATAAAAGTGGGCAATTACAGGCATTGGTGGGATGCTTTGGGATGTTAAGGGGAAGATACATTGTGTTTTATATCAGCCAGTTCTGTTGTGAGGTCAGGAAGGATGAACACGTAGAGAAGGAGAGCACATATACCAGCTATTTGGACAAGTTCTTTGGTAGGAAGGAAGATTCTGAAATGCTAAACCTCGCTGGTTGAGGAAGGGAAGTGTGGGGGGAGAGGACGGGAGGCAGGCCTTCTGAGTGGCAGTGGGGAGTTCTTCCTGAGCAATCACTCCCCTGATTCCCACTCAACTGCTTCCCGACCTTTCCACAGGGGACTGCTTTTGGGCATTACCTCCTCCTGATGATAGATGCTGGGGGTTTCCACCTCTCCCTCTGTCACTCCAACTCCACTGTGGAGGAGTCCCTTCTTTGCTCCCCCCCAATGGTGTTCTTTGTGGGGGAGGAATAGCCTTTGAAAGTCCTCCAAGATCAGCTAGACTCCCTGGCGGAGGTAGTTCTTCAAAATAGAAGGGGTTTGGACTTATTAACTGCCGAGAAAGGTGGCATCTGCTTGTTTTTGCAGGAAAATTGCTGCTTCTACACCAACAAATCAGGCATTGTTAGAGATCCAAGAACATCAAGAAAACCTGTGGACTGGCTTTCATGGCCTTCTACCCTATATTCTTCCTCTACTCGGACCCTTCTCTTCCTTCTCCTACTTACCCCTGGGCCATTCTTTCTTAACAAACTCATACAATTTATCCAGCAGTTTATCCAGCAGAGGTTAGAGGCAATTAAGCTGCGTCAAGTAGAAATACATTATCATCCATTAGCTACTCAGGAATCTAACTCTGGCTCGGCCTAGGCGTCTTCCTAGAAAAGACGCTCCTCTGCCTTCCATTTGACCAATGATGGGAAAGACCCCAGACGTGCTGGGGTGACCTAAGGCAGGTCCTGGAGGAGCTCCTGACAAGCTGGCTACATGGTACTCAATGACGGGTAAGATCTCGATGTGGGGGACAACCTAAGACAGGGGCCATGTCCGCTGTCAAATAAAAGAAAAAAGGGGGAAATGTTGGGCCTTACAAGGCCTGCTGCATCTACCTGAGCCTGAGTTTGGAGATCTGTCTTTAGTTTCTGATTTAAGAGGCACCACTTCCGGGCAAAAGTGATTCAGCATATCCGCCTTAAAATCAACCCTGCCTGGTAACTGTTACATGGAGTTTTGTTGCTGGCCCACCTCTCCTTGCACTACCTAACCTTGCTCTCTTTGTCATCTTACCTCACTTCCTTAACCCTGCCCCCTGACCCAAACCTATAAAAAGGACCGATTATTCAATAAACTGAGTTTCTGCTTCGACGGATCTCCTGGCTCGGTGGTGGTTTATTCCCTGGGGCCTCCGGGGAGGTCCGGGCTGTTGACACTCACCATCCCGCTCAGCCATGGAGGGTGTCCAGCTGGACTGGCCAACCCTCTTCTCAGCTCCACCTGCCGGATATACCCGGCAAGGTACCATGTCAGTGCTGGGAACTGATCTGGGTTGTCTGTGATAGCAACAAGTACTCTTAATTGCTGAGCCAACTCTCCAGCCCCAAAGGGTGTGTCTTGTATAATGAATTAATCTAGACATCTCGCATCATTTCTAAGATTTTGTTTCATTTGATAATTATAAACATTAAGCCTGTATTGGTGTGTGAGAGAAAGAATTTCAGCTTACAGCCTAGAGACTATTGGTGAATCACCAACCCAGCAGCAAGCCTCAGTCTCCTCTCAAAGGGAGTATGATTCTCAGTTGCTGAAGGAACTGTCTTAGTTGAATATTCAGAGTATTTTTTTCTGTAGTTTTCTTTATAGGAACTTCCCTGCTCGCTCATCTGTGTTCATAAATCACCATGATGGGAGAAGGAGAAATTACAGAAACCTCAAAATTTTTTTTTGTTTATCTAACCAAAGGTTCATGTTGGGACTCAGAAAACAATTCCACAAAGCATTGTATTTTGATATGTTGAGAATTTGATCTGATGGAGAATGGAAGTCCTCATTGATCTTCTCATGGCCTTTGTCTCCTGCCACTCCTTTCCCTGAGCAATTCACTGAAACCACAATTCTTTCTTCCTTCCTTCCTTCCTTCCTTCCTTTCTTCCTTCCTTCCTTTCTTTCTTTCTTTCTTTCTTTCTTTCTTTCTTTCTTTCTTTCCGTCTTTCTTTCTTTCTTCCTTTCCTTCTTTCTTTCTTTCTTTCTTTCTTTCTTTCTTTCTTTCTTTCTTTCTTTCTTTCTTTCTTTTTTTCTTCCTTTCTTTCCTTCTTTCTCTCTCTCTTTCTTTTCTTTTTTTCTTTCTTTCTCCTCTCTCACTCTCTTTCTCTTTCTCTCTCTCTCTCTCTCTCCCTCCCTTCTCTCTCAACAGGGTTTGACTGTGTAACCCTGGCTATCCTGGAACTCGCTATGTACATCAGGCCTTGAACTCAGAGGCCAATGCTTCTACTGCATTTTTTTTTCCTAAAGCAAATCATAGAAATGAGGGGTTGAGGAGAAGACTCGGCAGTTACTGTTAGGCCCAGGGAGAGCCCAATTGCCAGGAAGACAACTGAAGGAAACTTGGAGATGGATGGATGCAAACGCAAGAGGTTTATTCAGGCCATCGCATGATGGAGTCACCTTGCAAGTCAGCAAGGAACAGCCCCAGGGACCAAAAGCCTTGGGTTTTTAAAGGAAAAAGCACGGGGAGGCACGGGGTTGCAGCTTGTCAGTACAGGATTGGGTGTAGGGGCTATAGGGTCATTGACTTTAAAAATGATTGGTTCATTTTAGGCACCCAAGTCCAGTCAGTCCTGCTCTGGACATCTAGAGGATATCTGGTTTTTAAGTTACACCTGGGATGTCCTTTGATGTACAGATTCAGTCTTAGTTGGGGAGGGGGTGACCATCACATCCTGTGGCTTCTTGGAAAAGGGGAGTAAAGAGCTATCTGGGTGAGGGAGTTGTGACCTTCTGGACAGGTTGCCAGGCAACCCTATCTGGTACTGCCAGCCTGCACATTCCTTTGCAACAGGGAGGAGACCTGGGGAGCAACCACTGGGCAAGGATATCTTGGAACTACCGGCCTAGTTTAATTTTTTTTTTTTTTTTTATTTTACAACAGGGTGGGTCTTGTCTCAATTCATCTGCTTCTTTTTTGTCTGCGTCCTTCTGCTTTCTGGAAAAGTACTGAGAGAATGTAGTTTAACATGGGGTATAAAATTCATAAAGAAACCTGTGAAGCTGGCCTGTTCCTTTCGGTTACGAGACTTGTTGCTTTTCCAGAGAACCAAGGTTCTATGGCAGCAACCACTTTGGGTAGCCCACCTGTAACTTCACCTCTAGGAAGATCTAGACCTCTGGAACTTGCACTCACATGCACATGTCCACACACACACTAAATATATATATTTTTAAGCTTAAAAAAAACAACAACCCAGAAATTGGAAAGGTCACTCTTCACTGCAGGGGATAAGGATTCTGCTCCTTATCCTCTACATGACCCCCCCCCCCCGCTTGTCTAATCTCATTTCTGCGAAGCTCTTCTTTCTTCACTGAACCTAAGCACAGAACGAGACAATTTCCCTCTGTGTCTTCTCTTTTGAAATCTCCGTGTCATGTAAATGTAGTGGAGACTACATTTCAGTCTCTCCGTGTGGACCAGGACAATCCTAATCTTCCCGCCTTACAGTCCTTAGTTCTGGAATTACAGGTGTATAACCAAACCCATTTTAACCTGACTTTGGTGATGAGGACACCAGTTGCAAGCTTTATGATGAATGGTGATGGGCACTGTATCTTTGAGCATCTGCAGTTAGAACTAGACTGTGGTTCATGCTTAGAGTCGGTCACTAAGGCTTTTCTCAACCTCACTCATTTATGTATTCTTTTGGATGACTCAACATCCGGTAAGTCTAAGCTGGAGAGGAGACCCGGCCGGCAAGAGTACTTGAGGTTCTTACAGGAGACAAGAATTTTATTTTTACCTCGAAATTGCCTGTCACTACAGCTTGACACCTTCTGATACCCACTGGTTTCTGCACATGCATGTACACACACATAAAGAAAAAGATTTCCAAGTTGTTGGGCTGCAGTGTGGCTTATCCGCAGAATGCTTGTCTAGCATGTTTGAGGCCTTTGGTTTGATTCCTAACACTGTGGTCTATCAATTGACTAATCAGTCCGCTGCTCAACATCTATAATGCCAGCACTCGGGTGTGTGAGACAGGAGGATCTTGAGCTTGAGGCCCACCTTGCACAGTGAGACCCTATCTCGAAAAAACAGAAACAGAGTTGATGCCCTGGGTTCAGCCCCAGCCCCAGCATGAACTAGGCCTGGTGACACACAAGTGTAATCCTAGCACTGGTGGAAGGAAAAGGGTCAGACGCTCAAGGTCATCCTTGGCTGAACAGTGAGTTCAGGGCCAGCCTGAGCTACAATAAAACCCATTTCAAACAAACCCTCTTAAGTGTTAGTTCGCCAGGCTCAGCCGGATGCAGAACTCTGTTGTTCTCATGAGCAAAATCAAAGTCCAATTTAAATAGTAAAAAACAATTTCACAGTGAGAAACTTTCTACTCTGACACTCCACGCTGTGCTCCAAGCTGGTCTCCAACTGGCGATCTTCCTACCTCACTGTGCACCACCGCATCTGGCTACAGCAGCCAAGTCACCAGTACGGATTCTAACTCATGGCGGAGCTATCTATTCCCCGGGAAGCGGGACAACCCAACCCGATGAAAAGAAACAGCAATAAAGCCAGAGGCTGAACCTGGAAAATATCTGGGGATGCCCCGCCCAGGCCGCCTAAACACAAAGCCCTGCCTTGGGCCTACGAAGTACTGGGTCTGGGGCGGAACTTGCCAAACTTTACAGGCACCGCCCAGGGTGGGGTTCAGTTTAGGTTATGCCTTTAACACCCCTGCTCTCCCTCTCCCACCCCAACGCGCAGCCTTTTTCTGATCACTCCATGCATAAACGGAAATTTCAGTGGCTTGCCCTTTCTTGCGGGAGCGCAGAGGCCTGAAATAGGCCCACCAAGAAAATGAGCGAAAGGGGAGCTCAAGTTCAGAAAAAGGGTGCCTCTGGGCCAGCTTGTTTATCCCTTAGATCCCGGGGCGGAGCCTTAAAAAAAAAAAAAAAAAAAAAACTTTGGACATCCCGCCCTGTGGTCGGCCTCTTTCTCTCCCCACCGCGAAAGATGCCAACTCCCGCCCGGCTGGGCTGAGTCACAGCCTGAACTGGGGAGGAGGCGGGGAAAGGCAGCCCCAGCCCAGATTGCAGCCGTCGGTCCCAGGGAGAGCAGGCCGGATGGTCAGAGACCATGGGGGAGAGCGCGCTGGAGCCGGGGCCTGCGCCCGGGGCGCCGGCCGGGGGTCCCGTGCACGCCGTCACCGTGGTGACCCTGCTGGAGAAGCTGGCCGCCATGCTGGAGGCGCTGCGGGAGCGGCAGGGCGGCCTGGCTGAGCGGCAGGGCGGCCTGGCGGGCTCGGTGCGCCGCATCCAGAGCGGCCTGGGGGCTCTGAGCCGCAGCCACGACACCACCAGCAACACGCTGGCGCAGCTGCTGGCCAAGGCGGAGCGCGTGGGCTCTCACGCCGACGCGGCCCAGGAGCGCGCCGTGCGCCGCGCCGCCCAGGTGCAGCGGCTGGAGGCCAACCACGGGCTGCTGGTGGCGCGCGGGAAGCTGCACGTCCTGCTCTTCAAGGTCAGTGACCTCAGGCACCCCCCACCGAGAGGCACTACCCCCTTCCACGGGTCCACCATCTTCACTTTCCTGACCCTACAGGCGGCCCTCAGCTGGGGAAGACTCTCAGAGCCGCACCCACTTCCCACATCCCAGCCTTGATGGTGCTTGCTCCCAGCCTGGACAATCCACCCTCCTTGCTTTAGCTCAGGCAGATTTGGTCAGCCCCCACCGCGTGAAAATAACGGTTATGGCGTTTCCTGCCTCCTCCAAATGCCCGTACAGCTGTTGTCTCGTCGCACACCTTACATGGTTTCACCTACTTTGCAAACTTTCACAGTCTGCTCTCCCCCTCCCTGCACATCCCTCTGCTCTCCATCCCCCAACTTTCCATTCCTCTCTCTTGGCCCCAGTTCCCTGCGCAGAGGCAAAGGGCGGAGTAGCTACCCTCGGTGTAACTGCGAGGAGGGAGTTTCAGGCTGGTCCTGGCTAAGTGCCCACTAAAGCTGTGTCTTCACATTCAGGAGGAGACGGAAATTCCAGCCCGCGCCTTCCAGAAAGCACCAGAGCTCTTGGGACCGGAGGACCAGTTGGTGCTGGGCCCAGAGGAGCCAGAGGGTGAAGTTGGAGAGAGTTCCGATGAGGAGCCGGTGGAGTCCCGGGCTCAGCGGCTGCGACGCACCGGCCTGCAGAAGGTACAGAGCCTGAGAAGGGCTTTGTCTAGTCGAAAAGGCCCTGAAGCAGCACATCCCACACCAGTCAAGCCTCCCCGCCTAGGGCCTGTCCGGAGCTCCCAGGGCCCAACAGAAGGCCAGCCTGCCGCTCAGCCAGACCCGCCCCCAGAGTCTGCCCTGGAGCCAGAACCGCCTCAGCCTCAGGCTACCAAGGACGATCCTGGGAGGCCCGTGCTTCAAATAGAGAGCACGACCTGATCCCTGGGGCTCCCTGCCCCACTTGGTGCTTATGCATTGTTCCAAAATAAATCCTTAAAGAGTGCAGCGCTTACATCCAAATAAGGAGGGATTCCTGAATCCACTGCCCCGCTCGCTCCAATCCTTCCCTTCTTCCTTCCGGGCTTTCCAGTCTTGTACCCTGTACCCTGGAAACATCCACCAATTTAGGCTCACCACCAATAAAAGCTGTTTCGTCTAACCCAGACTCCATGTGGAAGGGGGAGCATGAGCACGGGGAGGGGAGGGCAGTGGGAGGAGCAAGCACGACGGAGGGGAGGGTTGAATGGCAAACACTTCTGCCTTTTCATTGAGTCCTGTTCTGCATTGGCACGGAGAAGTGCCCTACCGGCCGCTTACTGCCTGAACACATTCCTTGTGGGGACACATGAGTGCAATTTTGGGCCCGGCTGGGGGATGGTTTGCAGTGCTTTGATGAATGCCCAAGGAAATGCCAACTAATGCGTTCCCATTTGGTTTCTTCGATCTCTGACACCCTTTATTAAAAGCTGACTTTTACAGAGTTCTTTAGTCAGGCTCGTGTTCACTCCTCCGATGTCTGGTGTCGACCCTCCCTCCGGGGCCTCTCCTAGCAGCCACAGACCATTGGGTTGGTGCAGTTGGAAAGCAATCCAAAAGTAGCCTTTGGTCTACTTACGTTCTTCTGCCAAAAACCAAAAGAAAACACACAAACCACTTATTGTTTTCAAAAACAAATGAGTAATCTGATAGGTGGAGAGAGTCTAGGCCACTTAGAATTGAGCATCTCCCACAAACAAAGAGACAGTGTGATGAACTGACTTCATAGGTGAAAGGAGTAAAACAAAATCTTCTCCCACAGTCTTCCAGTCTTCATGCCAATGCACTAAAAAAAATCTACATGTCTTTTAGATTTTGTTAGTGTTTGAATCTGAAATGTTCCCTGAAGGCTCATTGCTGGGAGCTTGGTTGCTCGCTTTCTTCTTCTCCTCCTCCTCCTCCTTCTTCTTTTCCTCCTCCTTCTCATTCTCCTCCTCCTTCATCTCCTTCTCTTCCTCCTTCTTCTTCTCCTTCTCCTCCTCCTCCTCCTCCTCCTCCTCCTCCTCCTCCTCCTCCTCCTCCTCCTTCTTTTGCAGTAGAATGGGTTCTGATCTACTGAATGGATTAAGCCCTGGTGGTTTCCATAGTATGCCAGCGTTATTGGGAGAGAGTGGTTTGTGTGTTTTCTTTTGGTTTTTGGCAGAAGAACGTAAGTAGACCAAAGTGAAAAGTAGGTGAGCTTAGTTGGAGAAAGTAGGTCACTGGGTGTATTTCCTGGACAGATGGATGCTTTATTGCCCATCTCTGTTTCCTGGCTGCTATGAGGTGAGTGGCCTCAGCTAGATATGCCTGCTGCTATAACCTGCCTCACTTCAGGCCAAAGCCATCTCGGCAGGCCCCATTTTAAATTACAACAACAACAAATCATCTCAGTATGGTAGCATGAGGAATTAATTTCATATGCCTAACAGAATAGCCGCAGTGTTAATTCCCCTGAGGGTATACATCATGTCAGTTTCATGCACTTTCAAATAATCTGGAATATTCAAGTGTCCACCACCATTCTGTGGACACTTCCATATCTAGCACTGGCAGGGTCATAATAAATAGCAGTGGGCACATGGGATGGGAGAGGGCTATCTATCACCTTTTTAGGGAAACAGGCCATGTGGAAGCCTAGCTGCTTGAAGTAGGCCAGGCAGGGCATAAGTACAGCAGTTTGCTCACGATGCCCTCCCTGGGGGATGCAGATTGCAGCTGGCCTGCGCATCTGGTGAAGCTGCCATGGGTGCTGTGATGCGGGCTGACGACTGGCTGAGACACCGGTGGGTGCTTCTGGGCCGGACGGCACACACAGATGAAGTGCAGTGATTGCCGTCCATGTGACAGAAGCTGTGCAGTGGCTCTGTTTCCCTCCTATTTAAAGAGAAGCAGCAGCAGACACGTGCTGGAGGACAACTTTAACAGCTGTTCTGCTGTGGGAGTTCTACTGAACTCAGATCATCAAGCTACGTGACATATACTCTCACTCGCTGGGCCATCCTTGGTCTTCTGTCTTCTAATTTAAAACGTTTTTAAAGGCTTATTTTATGTGTTTCGCCTGCATGTTTGAATGTTCATCACATGTGTGCCTAATGCCCATAGAAGCCGGGAAAGGGCATTGGATCCCCTGGAACTGGAGTTACAGATGGTTGTGAGCCACCATCTGGGTGCTGGGACCTGAACCCACATCCTCTGCAAGAGTAACAAATGCCTTTACCTGCTTAGCCATCTCTCCAGCTCCTACATTCTTTCATAACTTTTGATTAAGTTTCATTCAAGACCAACAGCCACTTATTGAGTGCCTACTAAGTGGCAGGCCCTGCCTGAGTATAGTTCAGAATTTCTCCCCCTCCTGAGTTTTCGTTACTAATGAGTGGCACTGTTATTTGCATAAAAATTTTAACTTTTGGTTGGTTAAATAGTTCTGCGTTCCCTCCCACAAGGAGATAGTTATCGTGGACCTGACCTTTACAGTAAGGCTTCCACACTATTAATCTGTGGCCTTTTGAGGGCTTCTCACCTGACCAGGCTTAGACCACCTGTCTGATCATGCAGGTCTCCTGGTTCACACGGTCAGTGTCTCTCACAATAAAGCTAAAGCTTTTCACTAAACTTAGGAATTGGTCTCTTGTGTCTTGCTGTGTGTCCTCATGCTGCAGTAGGTTGAATGTCTCTGAGCACTGAAACGATGCCACAAGTGGGAGATCACAGCTGACCCCACGTGACAGTCACCATGTGAGTGCAGGTGTACTGAATGTTTATACAAAAACTCCGTTCGGCTCTGTGTGTAGAGTGCATGGCTGGTCCAGACGCCGGAGCTCTCATTGTCCTGAGCCTGTGCTGTCGTGCTGAGCCACATGCTCTGTCTGGTCTCCTGCAAAACTCAGCAGGGCACACCTTCTTCAGGGCCAGGCGTTTCCTTGGTCCCAAAGCACCCCTTGCCCAGCCCTCAACGCTCTGGTGGCCTGGTCGTGGTCGTGGTTGCTATGTTTCATCGTTTCATCCCATTCTGCCAGACCAGTGAAAATTTTGCTCTGGAGACTGTTCTACTCACGGTTTCTTGCGGCTGGTGCTCCTTTTGACCACATGGTGTCACTGTCGGGGTGCCAGTGTCCAAGCTGGCGCTTCATCCAGCTCCCCCAGCTCTCTCTCCGCTTGGTTTGATTTTCTGGAGAGGGGGCAGTTGGTGGACCAGGCTTTGTGGGTCTGAGGGCTCCTTTCAAATGGGGAGACAGGAGGCTCCTCCTGCAGACTCCGAAACCCTGGTAGTCACAACACTCCTGGCTTCCTAGCCGTTACTGCTTTCCAGAGTCTCCCACCTCAAAGGGACAGGAAAAGTCTTTTTATTTCTTTTTTCTTTTTTAAATCCTTAGGAATCCACCTGATTTCCCGCTTTCAACCCACAAACAAAAGGAAGGCCTCAGATGATTTTTTTTTTTTAAACACATAAAATGTGTAGGCCCTTAACTTCTAGAAACCCAAAGACTTGGGGAACTTCCAAAAGAAGGTACAACGTTAGTTTTTATTCCTTCCTAATTGGTCTACAATAGCAAATAACTGAATCAAGTTAAGACAAAATTAGTTCTGTTTCTTAAAAGCCCACTTGATCACATTATGTTCTCAATTGTCACGGCTACAGTAATTGTTAATAAGGTTGGAGGGCATGGAGGGCATGGAGACGCAGATGAGAGCCTTCCCACAGTGCAGCGCAGCCACACGCAGCTGCTTTAGGCAGGTGGAGGGTACGCTGATGGATCGCTAAATTTCAGAGGTGGTTCTCAGCTCTTTAGGCCAGAAATGGAAATTTATTCGTTGATCCAGCATGATTTGGCTGATCTGAAATAGCAAAGCTCAAAAAAGATTGATTAACTCTGGTACTAGCCTCATTAATTTCCCTAAGAAATCTAACTGCCGAGTAAGTGGAGCAACCCAGGCAGAGAGAGCAATTTTCATCCTGCTACAGAGTCTCCAAGAGAAGTCAGAGAGAGCTTAGGGTGAGTGCAGAGAGTAAGGTTACTGAGCCTGTGCTCTGGTGTGACATTCCTCCTATAGCAACAAAGAATACATGCATTCATGGTAGGGAATTCTCCTGTGGGTAAGTACAGGCAACTCTGGGCTTTCCTTTGTTGCAAGCGGAGGAGTCATAACCTCAGCCCTGAAAAACTCTTCATCCCCCAAGCCACTGAGTCCACTAAAGTGTCTTGTTCAGTCTTGTCTATTCTTAGTTGGTCTGCGTTTGAAAAAACCCAGGGCCCAGGAGCTCACCATTTTGATGGTGATGGTTAGTTAGATGACGGGTACAGTCATCTGGGAAGACAGAACCTCAACTGTGATTGGCCTGTAGGCAAGCCAGTGGGGTCAACTTTCTTAATTAATGATTAATGTAGGAGGACCTATCTCATCATTGACAGTGTTACCCCTGGGTGATTAGCCCTAGGTTGTTTAATATGACGGACTGCAAGCCGTGATTGAAGAGACCTCACCAGTCCAGGCCTGGCAAACATGGATCTGGCAGGCCTTGCCCTTCTCCCCGATACCTTCTGCCTTGCTAAAAAACTTCAGATTACATTCCTAAAGCTAGCCATCAAGGACTATCCCCCCCCCCTTTTTTTTTTGACACTTCCTCCTCCTGAGGCTAACTACCAAGGTCCAGCTGTCAAAGTATTGAAGTCCAGCAATCAAAGGCCTCTTTGGTTCACCTAACTAACATGCCCAATCAAAATATACCACCCCATCCCAGTCCACTCTAACACAGAACCTCCCCCTTTTCTCTTTTTAAAAATGATACCTGAAAGGTTATTTGCTGCTGTTGTTCTGCCTGAGTCAGAGAGCAGTCACTTGCACTTTTCTTCCCTGACTGATAGAAGGTCTCCCTGTGAAAACAGGTGTTTGAGTGTTTGTGCCTAATCCAGGAAGGAATCCCCAATGTGCCGGGGTGAGGCGCTAACCTTCAGCAATAAGACAAATCCCTTCCTCTCTAGGTGGCTTTGGTCACAGTGATCATCACAGCAAACTAGGACAGTGACCAAGACATTCTCTTTATCCCAAGATCAAAATCTGTTCCCACGATTTCCAAGTGTGGCAGTTGTTTCTCCTTCAGGGATATGTTGGAGAAGACCTACTGAAACAGGGTACAGAGGGCTGAGTCATCTAGGATTTCCCCAGTCTCTTCTTCAGGCCAGGCATTATCTATTCTTTTTTGTGTTCTTTCGAGTTGTGGCCCTTTTTTTCTTGTGAATTATTCAACTTTATGGAATCTGTCTTAAACAGGTAGATGGCGAGGTGCCATGGAAGCATGATTTTCCTACTCAAAGACATCTGGGCTTCATGGCTGGCAATTGCCAGTTTTCTTTGCCAGGTCTTTTATAAGAACTAAAAAAAAGATGATTCAGTTGGGGTTGGGAATAGCACAGTAGTGGCAGAGCATTTGCTTAGCATGAGGTGCTAGGTTCAATCCCTAGCACTAGAAAAGAAATGTTCTTTTGGTATTTGTGGTTTCTTGGGAGACTAAGGCAAGAAGATTACTGCAAGTTGAAGGACACTAGGGTCTACAAGAGCCTGTCTCAAAATCCCCTTCCTGGAAAGGGTGCTGCCTTTATGGAATTCACACGAAACAGGCTTTTGTAGCAGAAGTCGCTATATTGGAGAGACAAGGTTTCGTAGTCCAGAATGGCCTTGAGTCCTCAGTTCTCTCGCTTAGATTCCTGGGTGCCACCATGCTCAGAATGGCCTTGAGTCCTCAGTTCTCTCGCTTAGATTCCTGGGTGCCACCATGCCCACCTTGTGATACAGTCTGGAGTTAAGTGCTCTGTCCCAGCGGGGCAGCAGCTACAGGGGAACCTCGTGAGGTCTCCCACGGTCTTCATGCCAACCTAATTCCCCTCTCCAGACGCTGCCTCTTGTTGCATTGCTTAATTTTAAGGGTGGAGGGAGAAGCCCTAAGTGGGTGAAGGTCCTGAGTGAATGTGTGTTTCGACATATGGGCATAGCCACGCGGGGGACTCCAGGGCCACACTGACAAAGCTGTTACCTACATGGCTAAAGAGGAATGGAAAGCTTTCCTCGGGAATCTGAGTGGGGAGTCTGAGCATGAGTGTTTGCGGACCTGTGTGGAAGGGCAGCTTCCTGCCCCAGGATGTTGACAGCCTGAGCAGCCAACCCTCCTCGTGCTGTGGGTTTTAGAGGTGTCAGCTAGAGCACCCACTTGATCCCAGCTTCACTCTTCGTGTGTCTGTCTTCTCTTCACGCACCACCCCTAGTCAGGGTTCTGGGTCCCAAGCAATACGGGTCTTGAAACTTCTTTTTATTTCCATAAATGTCTCAAGTAAGTCAAAAGTTAGTTTCAAGTAAGTTAGAATGATCATGAGACTTCCACTGACGTGTTAGGGTCCACCCTGTGGAGAAGTTCTTTCTGCCCAACAGCCAAGATTTCCCAAGCCCTAAGTGTCACAGTCAAGATGTGGCTTCATTCACATCACTGTCCTGAACCCCACATCTGATGAGTCACTGACTGACTCTTGCAGATTTTTTATGAACTCAGTGACATATTATCTCATAAATAAATCCAATACATCTGGGGCCACTCCAAAGACTTGAGAAGAAAACTTGCATAGGGGAGCCAAGGGACAGAGACAAGTTAGCATCTGGAGCTGATTATGCTATTTACTGTGAAGATCTGTTGGGCTGAGTGGACAAGCAGAAAACACTCAGAACCTGGCCAGGCACGGGCAAGCTTCAAGTTCCTTGTTTTGTTTGGATTGCTCGGTGGGTAAATTTACTCATGCAGGAAACTGGCTCATACTATGAACATTTGCATTCGTAGGCACTAAACAATATACTTTTTGTTTAACTCATTTTGTTGTTGTTTTGTTTTTATAATGGGGATTGAAACTAGGTCTTACATATGGTAGGCAAGCATTTTTTTTTTTCAGGTTTTAAGAAATGATCATTTAAGACAGTACATGACCTTAAGCAGGTCAGATGAAGAGGTTACAGAGATGCCAGCAGAACAAAAGTCTGAGTAGGTCAGGACATACTGTGTTAGCATTTTTTTTTTAATTTTATTTTTCTTTTTAGTTACATTTTGTTAACTCTGTGTCCCAGCTGTATCCCGCTCCCTCATTCCCTCCCCAACCCCACACTCCCTCCCTGGTCTCCTCCCTGCCCCTTTCCAAGTCCACTGATAGGGGAGGACCTCCTCCCCTTTCATTTGACCCTGTTTTATCAGGTATCTTCAGGGCTGGCTGCAAAGTCCTCCTCTGTGGCCTAACAGACTGTTCCTCCCCTGGGGGGGGGGTGTCAAACAGCCTGCCCTTGAGATCCTGTTAGAAATAGTCCGTGTTCCCCTTACTTTGGAAAACTACTTGGTTACTGAGCTACCACGGGCCACATCCGAGCAGAAGTTCTAGGTTATATCCATAGATAGTCCTTGGTTGAGTGTCAGTCTCAGAAAAGACCCTGTGCCCGGATATATTTGGTCCTTGTACAGCTCCTATCCTTTCCATATCATACTAACTTCCCTTCTTTCATATGATTCCCTGCACTCTGCCGAGGGTTTGGTTATGAGTCTTAGTGTCTGCTTTGAAACACTGCTAGGTAGAGTCTTTCAGATGCCTTTTGTGGTAGACTCCTGTCATAAGTTCAATGCACATCCCATTTGTCTTTCTAAATGAGGATTAATCACCTTCGCCTGTGTCCACTTTCTTGATTATCTTCTTTAGGTGTGTAGATTTCATTATGTTTATCATATCTTGTAGGTCTATATAAGCGAGTATTTACCAAGTTTGTCTTTCTCCTTCTGGGATACTTCACTCAGAATGATCTTTTCTAGATCCCACCACTTGCCTGCAAATTTCATGATTTCCTCCTTTTTGATTGCTGAGTAGTATTCCATTGTGTAAAAATACCACAATTTCTGTATCCATTCCTCCGTTGATGGACATCTGGGTTGTTTCCAAGTTCTGGCTATTACAAATAAAGCTGCTACGAACATGGTTGAACAAATGTCCTTGTTGTGTACTTGAGCAAATTTTGGGTATATACCTAGGAGTGGTATAGCTGGGTCTTGAGGTAGCACTACTCCTAGTTGTCTGAGAAAGCGCCAGATTGACTTCCAAAGTGGTTGAACCAGTTTACATTCCCACCAGCAATGGAGGAGGGTTCCCTTTTCTCCACAACCTCTCCAGCATGTGCTATCACTTGAGTTTTTCATCTTGGCCATTCTGATGGGTGTAAGGTGAAATCTCAGGGTCGTTTTGATTTGCATTTCCCTAATGGCTAATGAGGTTGAGCATTTCTTTAAGTGTTTCTCTGCCATTCGATGTTCCTCTTTCGAGAATTCTCTGTTTAGCTCTGTTCCCCATTTTTTAAGTGGATTACTTGGTTTGCTGCTTTTCTGCTTCTTTAGTTCTTTATATATACTGGATATTAGCCCTCTGTCAGATAAAGGATTGGTGAAGATTCTTTCCCAATCTGTAGGCTGTCTATTTGTTTTGATGACAGTGTCTTTTGCTTTACAGAAGCTTTTCAGTTTCATGAGGTCCCATTTATTGATTGTTGCTCTTAGAGCCTGTGCTGTTGGTGTTCTGTTCAGGAAGTTGTCTCCTGTGCCAATGAGTTCTAGGCTGTTTCCCACTTTTTTTTCCAGCTGATTTAGAGTATCTGGTTTTATGTTGAGGTCCTTGATCCACTTGGACTTTAGTTTTGTGCAGGGTGATAAATATGGATCTATTTTCATTTTTCTGCAAGTAGACATCCAGTTGGTCCAGCACCATTTGTTGAAGATGCTGTCTTTTTTTCCATTGAATGGATTTGGCTTCTTTGTCAAATATTGAGTATTCATAGGTGTGTGGGTTTATTTCTGGGTCTTCTATGCGATTCCATTGATCCTCCTTTCTGTTTCTATGCTAATACCATGCAGTTTTTATTACTGTTGCCCTGTAGTACAGCTTGAGATCGGGAATGGAGATACCTCCAGATGATCTGTTGTTGTACAGGATCGTTTTGGAGATTCTGGGTGTTTTGTTTCTCCATATGAAGCTGAGAATCTTTTTTTCAAGGTCTGTAAAGAATTGAGTTGGTATTTTGATGGGAATTGCATTGAATCTGTAGATTGCTTTTGTCAGGATGGCCATTTTCACAATGTTAATCCTACCAATCCATGAGCACGGGAGATCTTTCCATCTTCTGAGATCTTCTTCAATTTCTTTCTTCAAAGACTTGAAGTTTTTCTCAAACAGGTCTTTCACTTGCTTGGTTAGAGTCACACCAAGGTACTTTATGTTATTAGTGGCTATTGTGAAGGGTGTTGTTTCCCTAATTTCTTTCTCAGCCTTTTTGTCTTTGGTATACAAGAGGGCTTCTGATTTTTTTGAGTTGATTTTGTATCCTGCCACTTTGCTGAAGGTGTTTATCAGCTGAAGAAGTTCTCTGGTTGAATCTTTGGGGTCGCTCATGTATACTATCATATCATCTGCAAATAGTGACACTTTGACCTCTTCCTTTCTGATTTGTATCCCCTTGATCTCCTTTAGTTGTCTTATTGCTCTGGCTAGGACTTCAAGTACAATGTTAAAGAGATATGGAGAGAGTGGGCAGCCTTGTCTTGTCCCTGATTTCAGTGGGATTGATTTAAGTTTCTCTCCATTGAGTTTGATGTTGGCTATAGGCTTGCTGTATATTGGGTAGGCAAGCATTTTACCACTGATCTGTATCTCCTTTTCAGTTTGAAATACACTCTCAGCGGCTGGAGAGATGGTTCAGTGGTTAGGAGCGCTTGTTGCTATTGTAGAGAACAGAGTTTGATTCCGAGCACCCACGTGATGGTTTACACCCCTCTCTAATTCCAGCTACAAGGGATCCAGGGTTTTCTTCTGAGCAACCTGGAGACCAACCGTACACTTGGTACATATATATACATGCAGGCAAAACACTCGTACACAAAATAAAATAAATAAACCTTAAAAACCAAGACACAGTCCCACTAAGCTGCCCAGGCTGGCCTTGAACTCATGATTCTCCTGGCTCAGTCTCCTGAATAGTTGAGATTATAAGCATCAGCCACTAAGCCTGGCTCCAGATTTAGTATTTCTGTGCTTTTTCCCTGTAACTGAAAGTGTAGCTGTAGCCCCAGTGACAGTGTCACTCACAGCACAAGACAGGGACTCTTTAACCCCCCTTCAGATGCCGACACAGTGCTTGGAACTAAGCAGAAAGGATGTCTCCAGGGAGGTGGCAGAGAGTAAGGCTGAGCAAGCGCTTGGCCTCAGGAGCCCTGCTTTGTGCTCCTTTTTATTGGCTCTTGGCACGTCTTTGGGCTGACTAACGCAGGCACTGACTGTGGGGCTGCAATCAGTGTATGGGCCCAAGAAAATGTTTTATTGGTTGATTGATAGATTTTTGAGGCAGAATTGATTTTCTGGAGTCTAACTATGCATCCTTGTCTGGCATTTAGACCAGGCTGACCTGGAACTTATAACATCTGCCTGCCTGAGCTTCCCAAGTGCTAAGGTTAAAGGTTTGTGCTACTAAGCCTGGCAAAATATTTCACTTTCTTTTGAGTCAGAAGAAAGCAATCAGTGTTTTAGTCAAGAAGGTGTCATAATGAACACTATTAATATATAGTAACACAGTTGTAAAACTACAGTTAAAAACTGTTTTTTTTTGTGGGTGGGTGAGGTGGCTTAGTGGGGAGGGCACTGTGCGGAGCCTGCACATGTGACTTTGTTCCCTCTGTCCCACAAGGTGGCAGGAGAGAACCGACTCCTACGAACTGCCCTCTGACCACCATAGGCAGGACAGTGCGTGCGTGCGTGCGTGCGTGCAGGTAGTAAATGAAATAAATACAATTAGGATGGGGTTTATGAAAACAAAAGTGCTTTTTATCTGTTGAAATTGAATCTAGTCCTTCTTCCTCTGCCTTCCTTTGTCTTCCTCCGCCAAAAAGTTCTTTCATTTTTTTTTTTTAAAAAATAGCTACAAGTAGGCTTCTCCCCCCAGACATGCTTTCACAGGATGAAGTACTCACTCTAGACAATGTTGTCATGGGCTTTCTCAGTGCCAGAGCATTTCCTGAGGAGTTCTAGAATTCCTCTAAAATACGATCCATAAACTCCTGCATATTTTCTGAAGCCAGCGGCTGTCTTTGATGAGATCCAGACCTATGGTGGCGCTTTAGCCATTCTTAAGGCCACAATTCCCTCAGGTACATCTGGTAGTACCAGAACAGCTTCCAAAGCCCTTAGAACTTGATCCTGAGGGTGACGGTTTTGGACAGACCCGGCCCTGAGGGCTGGACCGCCCTAGAGCAGCGAGCTCTGCCAGCGAGGACAGAGCTGCGCTGGAGTGTGGGCGGGCGCCAGCACTAAGACGGGAGCGAGTGTGTGTGGCCCCTGAGAACAGCCACAGATGGCTCTATACATTTGAACGCTGTATGATGCTCAGCGCACTTTGTTGAAAGGATTTATTTTTATTTTATTATATGTATTTTAATACAGGGTCTTGCTGTGTAGCTCTGGCAGTCCTGGAACTCACTATGTAGACTAGGCTGGCCTTGAACTCACAGAGATCCACCTGCCTCTGCCTCTTGAGGGCTGGGATTAAATGCATGTGCCACCACCTCGGCTATTTTTATTTTTAATTGTGTATGCATCTATGTGCATGTGTGTGCAGCTGCCTGCTGAGACCAGAAGAATGCCTTGACTCCCTGGAACTGGAGTTGAGGGCGTTGGGAGCCACGGTGCTGGTTCTGGGAAGGGAATGTAGGCCCTCTGCAGGAACAGCATGCTCTCTCCACAGCAGAGCCGTCGCTC
>NW_026596356.1:310799-358299 GCF_907164565.1 Psammomys obesus | reverse complement strand
AGAAAATAAGTATCTCTACTACAGCAGCTCTCACATCTAAACCTGACTTCTTTTGAATTCCTTTTGCTAAACTATGAGTCCTCATCATAGTTTAGATCCTCTCCATTTCAAGGTTGTGATGTGTACAGAGATGTTTTTTAAAATTTTATTTATTTTTTATTAATTACAGTTTATTCACTGTATCCCAGCTGAAGCCCCCTCCTTAATTCCCTCCCAATCCCATCCTCCCTCCCTTTTCTCCTCCCATGTCCCTCTCTAAGCCCACTGATAGGGGAGGTCCTCCTTCCCTTCTGTCTGACCCTAGTCTCTCAGGTCTCATCAGGACTGGCTGCATTGTCTTCCTCTGTGGCCTGGTAAAGCTGCTCCCCTCTCAGGGGGAGGTGATCAAAGAGCAGGCCAATCAGTTCATGTCAGAGACAGCACCTGTTTCCCTTACTAGGACACCCACTTGGACACTGAGTTGCCATGGGCTACCTCTGTGCAGGGGTTCTAGGTTATCTCCATGCATGGTACTTGGTTGGAGTATCAGTCACAGAAAAAGACCCCTGTGCCCAGATTTTTTGGTTCTGTTGCTCTCCTTGTGGAGCTCCTGTCCCCTCCAGGTCTTTCTATTTCCCCCTTCTTTCATAAAATTCTCTGCATTCTGCCCAAAGTTTGGCTCTGAGTCTCAGCATCTCTTTTGATACCCTGCTGGGTAGAGTCTTTCAGAGGCCCTCTGTGGTAGGTTCCTGTCCTGTTCCTTGTTTTCACCCTCTTCTGTTGTCTATGCTGTTTGCCTTTCTGAATGAAGATTGATCATCTTACCCAGAGTTCTCCTTCTAGCTTAGCTTCTTTAGATGTACAGATTTTAGGATGATTATCCTATATTATATGTCTAATAGCCACTTAAAAGTGAGTATATAACCAGTTTGTCTTTTTGCTTCTGGGATACCTCACTCAGGATAATCTTTTCTAGTTCCCACCATCTGCCTGCAAATTTCATGATTTCTTTTTTGAGACTGGGTTTTTCTCTGTAGAGCTTTGGCTGTCCTGAAACTTACTCTGTAGCTCAGGCTATCCTCAAACTCAGAGATTTGCGTTCCTCTGCTGCTATTCAAGCTGTGTATCACAATATCTGGCTCTAGGCAAAGAGTTTCAGCTAATATAAGGAAATTAATCTAAATGTATGAAAAGGTATTCATGTACTGTTAAATTTGATATCAAGTATAGAACTATGAATTACATGTAACCACTAAACATTCTTGTGCATGTATGAATATATGGTACAATATATACATATATATATGAAACAGGAAAATACTTTGGTAGGAGTATGGGAAAATATGCATATATGTTATTTTATATAGTTCTGTGTCTGTGTCAACAGACAAGTACACATTAATTTTAGAAAAAGATAACTGGAAAAGCTCCACCTAAATCCAATGAAGAGGCTCTTGGACTGAAAGAATAAATAGCTCCCTATTTCTATTTTGTAAATACATACATACATTAACTGCTGGTTATCAATACAAAACTGTCTTTTAAAGAACAGGATTAGGAGCTAGAGAGATGGCTCAGTGGCTAAGAGTACTGAGACATGCTGGGATTATGGGCATGCACCACCTTGCCTGGCTCTGTTGTATACTCCTTAATCAAGATGTTTATAGCTTTTGCAATATAAGTATAAGCAGATGGGCTTGTAAGAGGTCTTGTGGGTAGAGGTGCTTGCTGACCAGCCTGATGATTCTGAGTTCTGTTCCTTCAACATGGTGGAAGGAAAGAATCAACTTCAGCAAGTTGTCCACACTCTTACAATGCAAATAAACAAAACAAGCAAATCTTTTAAAAAAATCAGCAGAAAACTTAATTAATTATATCATCTAAACAGAAATTTTTGCTTTTACCATTTCAACATCTATGGGCATGTGGATCATCCAGGGAACTTCTGTTTTAGTCAGGCAATCACCAGGAGACAACACAACAAATAAAAAACACTCCCACAAAAATGACACTTCATAGAGGTCCCAAAATGACTAAAAACAATTTAAAAAGAATAGCAAGCTCTCAAATAGTTAAACATACCAGAAAACCAAATCATTTACACAGTATGTTCCCAGCTATCTTTTAAAAGCCAAAATATGCTTAAGAGGAAAAGATTAGCTTAAAATGGCAATATTGATGAGCCACATACTTCTTCTCTTCTTTCCTTAGTTTCTCAATCAAGTTATGTTTACAATGAGCATATATTTGATAAACAGTGAAGAGTAAATCCTAAAAAAAAAAAAAAAAAGTTAGGCTGTTGGGATCAAGCAGATGAGACTTAGCCCAAGTACTGCCATTTTGTTTTCAGACTCCATTTTGTTCATAAGATGAAATCAAGTTCAAGCTTGTAGGCTCTAGGGGAGCATTCCAAATGGCTAGCCAATTTCCTCCTTATTCTTTTGTTCCCCAAAACATGATTGTTCCTAACCATGAAAGAACAAATGATTCTGATTGATGAAAAATCGTGACTGTAACTTGGCACAGATATTTGTGGGTTTTGAGCTTAAAAACTCTGCAGTGTTCTGGGTCGGGGTCGCAGTTCAGCTCTGGAACCTGTTCAATGGACCTGATCTATCAGTAGTGGCCTGAGTACAGTGAATTTTCATCATCTGCTTAAATCTATACTAAGGTGAATGCTCAAAGGTGCAGTTAAGTCTGGAGTCTGTGCTGTTGTCCCTTTCTAATCATTTTCTGCTACCTAATTCAAACAAAGACCTCATTCTGCTTGACTCTTGTGCTTGCTTGGGTTAGGTTTTCAGAGCAACACTGAAAAACAGACCCAGGTAAATAAAAACCGTTAGACATGAGAGTGAAACCTTTTCTGTGTGAGGTGGATGAAAGTTGAGGCAGTTCTATGCCGATGTGTGCAGAGGAACAAGGGGGGGGGCCTGAAGAAGCCTTGTTTACCCTGAGCACCTCATCTGGTTTATAGAGGGTAGTGAATCGAGATTGGAAATTTCCTAATATGCACTCATCAAGAACTCTCACATCGTGCTGAGAAATATAAAGCCATGCAGAGCCTGTGTGCAGCACTCGGCCATCC
Source organism: Psammomys obesus (assembly GCF_907164565.1). NCBI lineage: Eukaryota > Metazoa > Chordata > Mammalia > Rodentia > Muridae > Psammomys > Psammomys obesus. Next base: position 355,235 of record NW_026596356.1, on the reverse strand, counting down.
CTCCCTGACAGAGCCTTAATAATGGAGCTATTCTATATTCCAGATGAGCAGGCTCATCCTCATCACATCAGCACTTGAGGGAAAATAAAACAGTGGCACCCGAGTTAGTCATAGGAAGCTAAAGCTAAATTAAGAGGTGATAGGATGGAGGCGGCAGTGATGGCGTGAATTCCCAAGTACTGGCTTGTAAGGCATACACACTTTGGATTCAAATGGAGACCCAAAAGACCAGAGTCTTCTGTGGGACCAAAATAAGATAGCAAACAGGCTTTATAACATTCAGTGTTCCATCGTATAAATCCACCAATCTCTTGAGTACTCAGTGTAGCATACTTAAAGCAGTCGCCCAGAAAGTAAGCTTGTTGGGGCTAGAGAGATGATGGCTCAGGGGCTCAGAGACCTTCCTCTGCAATCTTGATGCCAGCACCTATATAACAAGTGAGGCATTCCTGAAAATGCCTATAACTTCAGTCCCAAGACGAAGACGTTGGGGACAGGAGGATCTCTGGGGCTGCTGGCTTGCAGTCTAGCTGAGACACAAGCCCTTGGGTTCAGGGACAGTCTTTACCTCAAAGGAGCAGGTAGGGGCGACAGAGGAGTACCTGACACCCTTTTCTGGACTCCACATATATGAATGCTTACACACACACACACACACACACACACACACACACACACACACACACGCACATAACCGCTCTGGAAATCAATCTGGCGCTTTCTCAGACAACTAGGAATAGCGCTTCCTCAAGATCCAGCCATACCACTCCTAGCATATATCCAAAAGAGGCTCAAGTACACAAAAAGGACATTTGCTCAACCATGTTTGTAACAGCCTTATTTGTAATAGCCAGAAGCTGGAAACAGCCCAGATGCCCCTCAACTGAAGAATGGATGCAGAAATTGTGGTACATCTACACAAAAGAGTATTATTCAGCAATGAAAAATAAGGAAATCATGAAATTTGCAGGTAAATGGTGGGACCTGGAAAAGATCATCCTGAGTGAGTTGTCCCAGAAGCAAAAAGACACGCATGGTATATACTCACTCATATAAACATACAACATAGGATAAACCCACTAAAATCAGTACATCTAAACAAACTAAACAAAAGAGAGGACCCTAACTAAAACGCTCAATCCCCGTCCTGAAAGGCAAAGAGGATGGACATCAGAAGAAGAAAACAGGAAACAACCTAGGAACCTGCTACAGAGGGCCTCTGAAAGCCAGAAGAAGAAAACAGGAAACAACCTAGGAACCTGCCACAGAGGGTCTCTGAAAGCCTCTGCCCTGCAGACTATCAAAACAGATGCTGAGCCTGATGGCCAACTGGTGGGCAGAGTGAATAAAATTTTATGTAAGAAGTGGGAAATAGCAAGAGCTGGAGAGGACAGGGTCTCCACAAGGAGAGCAACAGAACAAGAAAATTTGAACACAGGGAACTTCCCAAAGACTCATACTCCAACCAAGGACTATTATTCATGGAGATAACCTAGAACCCCTACACAGATGTAGTCTATGGCAGTTCAGTGTCCAAGTGGGTTACATAGTAATGGGACTGCCTCTGACATAAACTGATTGGCCTGCTCTTTGATCACCTCCCCCTGATTGGGGAGCAGCCTTACCAGGCCACAGAAGAAGACAATGCAGCCATTCCTGATGTGATCTGATAGATTAAGATCAGAAGGAAGGAGAGGAGGACCTCCCCTATCAGTGGACGTGGGGAGGAGCATGCTTTATTCCATGGTGATCAGACAGGATACAAGGGATTATTTCAGTCTTCTTGTATCTGTTGAGGCTTGCTTTGTGACCAACTATATGGTCTATTTTGGAGAAGGTTCCATGAGGTGCTGAGAAGAAGGTAAATTCTTTTGTGTTTGGGTGTAAAGTTCTGTAAATGTCTGTTAGGTCCATTTGATCCATGACCTCTGTCAGAGACATTGTTTCTTTGTTTAATTTCTGTTTTGTTGACCTGTCCTTTGTTGAGAGTGGGGTGTTGAAGTTTCCCACTATTAATGTGTGGGGATCTATATGTGGTTTAAATTTTATCAATGTTTCTTTTACAAATGTGGGTGTTCTTGTATGTGGGGCATAGATGTTCAGGATTGTGATGTCTTACTGGTGGAATTTTCCCTTGATGAGTATGAAGTGTCCTTCCACATTTCTTTTTATTAATTTTGGTTGAAAGTCTATTTTATCAGATATTAGAATGGCTACTCCTGCTTGCTTCTTGGGTTTGTTTGCTTGGAAAGTCGTCTTCCAACCCTTTACCCTCAGGTAATGTCTATCTTTGTGTCTTAGGTGTGTTTCTTGTATGCAACAGATTGCTGGGTTTTGTTTACATATTCATTCTGTTAATCTGTGTCTTTTTATTGGAGAGTTGAGTCCATTGATGTTGAGAGAGATTAATGACCAGTGGCTGTTTGATCCTTTGATTTTGATGTTGGCTGTGGTCATCAGGTTGTGTGCTTGGTTGCTTTTTGTTTTACTGTAGTAAGGTTAATTGTTTCCTGTGTTTTCTTGAAAGAAGCTAATTTTTTGGGGTTGTATTTTCCCTTCCAGTGTCTTCTGTAATGCTGGATTTGTTTGTAGGTATTGTTGAAATTTGTTTTTGTCATTGAATATTTTGTTTTCTCCGTCTATGAGGACTGAGAGTTTTGCGGGGTATAGTAGCCTGGGCTGACATCTGTGTTCTCTTAGGGTCTGCATGATATACATCCAGGCCCTTCTGGCTTTCATAGTCTCTGTTGAAAAGTCAGGTGTGATTCTAATGGGTTTGCCATTATATGTTACTTGGCCTTTTTTCCCTTGCAGCTTTTAGTATTTTTTCTTTGTTCTGTATACTTACTGTTCTGATTAATATGTGGTGGGAGGATTTTCTTTTCTGGTCAAATTTGTTGGGTGTTCTGTAGGCCTCATGTATTCTTATTGGCCTCTCCTTTAACTTGGGGAAATTTTCTTCAATGATTTTGTTGAAAATATTTTCTGGGCCTTGGAGAAGGGAGTCTTCTTTTTCCTCTATATCTATTTTTCTTAGGTTTTGTCTTTTCATATTGTCTTGGATTTCTTGGACGGTCTGTGTCAGGAATTTTTTAGATTTAACATTTTCTTTGACAGATACATCGATTTCTTCCATTGTATCTTCTACACCTGAGATTCTTTCTTCCATCTCTTGTAGTCTGTTGGTTATGCTTACCTCTGTAGTTCCTGTTTTCTTCCCTAGATTCTTCCTCTCCATTATTTCCTCCATTTGTGTTTTCTTTAATTTTTCCAATTCTATCTTCAGGTCTTGAGTTGTTTTGTTTACTTCCTTCACCTGTCTGATTGTATTTTCCTGTTTTTCTTTTAGTTCCTTCAACTCTGTTTCTTTTATTTCATTCAGTGCTTTAAGCATTTCCTTTCTAAAGGCCATAAACTGTTTGGCTGCAGCTTCCTCTATTTCTTTACGGACGGCAATATTCTGTTTGAGTTTATCTTCCTCTATGTCTTTACGTATCTTATTTGTTTCCTCTGTTATCATCTTCATGAGCATAGTTGTTAGGTCATCTTCTTGGATTTCAGTTATGCTGGGGTGCCCAGGGCTACTTGCCCCTGGGTAACTGGGTTCTGGAGATGCCATATTGCTCTGTCTTTTGTTGCTTGAGCTTTTTCGCTGGCTTCTACCCATTGTGCTATCTTAGGTGTTTGGGGTTATTTTCTGGTGGTTCCTGGGGATCCTGTGGTGGAAAGAATCCCCTTTGCAGAAAGCTGTTTTTTCCTGAAGGATGTCTTCTCATACTTGGGTATAGTCCCTGGATGGCTGGCGTTTTTTCAGGAGTTGCTGCTGCTCACCTCAGGGATAGAGACCTGAGTGGTAACTGTGGTCTTTGTTAGTCGAGAGGGTTCTCCTCTCACCCAGGGAAGTCCTGAGGACAGCTACCCTGTTTCTGGGTTTCTTGCTGTAAATTTAATGATCAGCTGCTGTGACCCAGTTGGACATCTGGCGCGCAGCAACTGTTTGTGCCTGTGTCTGGAGCACAGCTGAGTGATGGCGGCTTGGCCCCGCAGGTCTGCGAGACTTTTTCCAGGGAAGGATTGGGTGATTTAAGTCAGTACAGTTTCCTTCCTTCCCTGTGGATTCTCTGGAGACAGGGATTCCCAGTCTCTTTTTTTGCCCTGGTGCGCACTGCTCAGTCTCTGCCAGCTGGCTGGCCGTAGAAACTGCCTGTGTCTGGAGCACAGCTGAGTGATGGCGGCTCAGTCTCCACCAGCTGTCTGGCACGCAGAAACTGCCTGTGTCTGCCTTTCTGGCCTTTGGGAGCCTGGGTGTCTGCCTAAACTGGGTAATTTTCCCGAGACCTTTTCAGGGTGGGGGTGTCGGCTGAGTGCTCTGAGATCAGACCAGCCATTTCCCTCCCTGTGTGTTTTCACCAGACAGTGAAACTCATTCACTGGTGCCCTGGTGCCCACAGTTCTATCTCAGGCAGCGAATCAGGCACGCAGGCAGGCAGGGCTCTGTGCCGGAGCCTGGGTCCCTGGCTCTGGCTCCGGGCTGGCTCCTGGGGCGCCTGTGGAACCCGAGTCTTTTCCAGGGGATGTCTGGGTGACCTAAGGTTGGTCCCAATTGTTTCCTGTACCGTGGGGTTATCTCTCGACTGAAAATTCCAGTCTCTGATAGTGTGGTGCACACGGTTTAGTCTGGGACCATGACCAGAGACACTGGCTTGTGGCTCTGGGCTGGGGCTGGGGCTGGCAGCCGGCAGCCAAGCATCTGGTGGAACCGGGATCTCTCCTGAGGTTTAGCCGGGTGAGTTAAAAGCTGATTGAATCCCCCACGGTGGGGTATCCTCTCACCTGGGAAACACAATGACTGTGTTTTATGGCCATGAGTTCTGATTGCTGGTCACTATGCTGATCCTGCTGCTGCTGCTCAGAATGAGAGTCCTCCTGGCGCCGCCATCTTGCCCCGGCTCCAGAAGTACTTTTTTTAAATAGGCAAGAGTTATGTTTTTGTTTTCTTATAGGGTCTCAAAAGTAGCTAGCTCTGTCTGGTCTCAAACTCGTTATGTAGATCAGGTTAGCTCCAGACTCACAGAAATCTGCCTTCAGACATGTGCCATCCTGCCCAGCAAAGGATTCTATGTTATAAAGAAAGCAGGGGTTGATTTACTTACACCTGGACAGTAAGACAGACGTGGTGACGAACACTTGTAACATAAGCGGCCTGAGAGGTTGAGACAGGAGTATTGCTACAAACTGGAGACCAGTTTGGGCTGTATTATGAGAGTCTTTCTTAAATCAAAACCAAAATAAAACTCTGGGAGAGGCAGCAGCCCTCACAGCCAAGAGTTTTGCTATGTCACAGCTCAGCAGACTTTTCTCACTGCACACTGTCAGGCGCTGTATCACAGAGCTACATTCCCAGTCTTCAGTCTTTTGACAGTACACAAGGAAGTGTTTCCGCGTCCTCCATCACCAAAAGAAGGAGAGAGAGCATTGGCCTGCTTTGAGGAAAACGTGTTCTATCATATTATCTGCCATTTGCGTACAAGCAGAGAACTCAATGTGGCCTTGGTTTTGACAAACATAAATTGTGTTTAGCATCATATAGAGCGTATCTTTGAGAGTTAGAAAAAGAGCCTTAAATTTGAATGCTTCCCTCTCATCTACCTTTTGAAGTTCAGAGGAGTTGAATGACCAGGCCAGTGTCTGATGAAATGTGTCAGGTCCTTTTAGTACCTAGAGCAGGAAATATACCAAGTGATGTACCTGCTGAACAGGAGGGTACCATAAAGTTTCTAGAAGGTTCTATGCTAAGTTGTTAGGAAAATTACACATCTGGGCTGCCTCAAAAGTCTCCTTAAGTCTCTGAGATACCTGTGGGTGAAACAAAGGCAAGGGCACACAGAACATCACTAAATAGCTTATTTCAAAGTAGATACTAAAAGATACATTTTTGGACAAAACTCTCATACAGATGTAAAAATAAAAGTGTGAAAATGGCCACTTTAGTGGAGCATCACAAACTGGTTAGAGAGTCCCAAAAAAGACACATTTCGATGTCTGGAGCATTAAAGTGAGATACAAATTGAGCCTTGGCAGACTTTTTGAGTTGCCTTCCCACTGGACAGAAGTCATTTGCATTTCTATGGTCAAGACCCAGTTGCTGTCAGTTACTCACAAATTGCAGAACATCTTAGCTTCCCCGAATCAGAATCAGACAGCCCAGCTGTGCCCTAGAGCAACAACACACAATTTCTCACTTAACCATTCTTTTCTTTATAGTCTCCACATCTTGGATTGTTTAAAAAAAGCATCTCAAAGATTTTTTTTTTTTTTAAATCACAAAACGAGTCTGGCCTCATTAGGTTTGGTGATGTTATTTGCATAAGTGCAGCAAGAATGTTAATTTACTGTCTGGGACTACTCCAAAAAAAAAAAAAAATTTTTTTTTTTTTTTTTTTTTTCCTGGAGGTTTCTGTGAGAAGTCTTAACCTGGACTACTTTTCAAAAAAATGGCATACATTTAGTTTACATAGTAATGGGCTTCATATGGTATTTTAAACAAGTATTGTGCTGGTTAGTTTTAACTGTCAAATTGATAAAACCTAGAATCAGCTGAGAAGAGAGTCTTAAAGATGATCATCTAGATCCAGTCAGCCTGTGTGTGCGTGTGTGTGTGTGTGTGTGTGCGCGAGAGTGTGTGTGTGTGTGTGTGATCTATTCATCATTCATTGTTATAGGAAGATCCTGCCCATTGCAGGTGGATCCATTCCCAAGGCAGGAGATCTCAAACAGCTTGAAAGAAAGCTAGCTGAGAGCAGGCAAGCAGAGAGTCCTGCATGCATGCTTCTCTTTGCTCTTCTTGACTGTGGATGTGATGTAACTAGCTGCTTCAGTTCCTGTCATGACTTCCCCTCAGTAATAGACTATAACCTGGAATTTTAAGCCAAATATATCTCCTAGATTACTTTTTGTCAGGTTATTTTCTCACAGCTGCAGAAATAAAATGGGGGCAAGCATATAATGTACTTTGATGGGGTCCCTCCCAACTCCCCTCATATTCCCCTTCAGTCCATTAAACAGTTTTGCTTGTTTCATGTCATACATACACACATAATTTTTGGTGAGAATGTAAACTGGTTCAGTTACTATGGAAACGTACATGGAGATTCTTAAAACAAAATAGAAAAACAACTGAAGATAGATTTTTACCACGTGATCCTTCTATAGCACTTATGGGTGTTTACCTGAAGGACAGTGAGGAGATGTTTATTGCAATATAATTCACAATAGCTAAGTCATGGAACCAACCTAGCTGTAGGCTTGAGCCTCTAAACGCCTTTGTTAGTTTGTCTTGAAGGTAGAAGCCAAGGCTGCAGACTTTTCTTAAGATTTATCTCTAATATCTACACCCTTGGGCACCCTCCTGTCATTCATTCTTTCTTTCTTTCTTTCTTTCTTCCTTCCTTCCTTCCTTCCTTCCTTCCTTCCTTCCTTCCTTCCTTCCTTCCTTCCTTCCTTCCTTCCTACCTTCCTTTCTTTCTTTCTTTCTTTCTTTCTTTCTTTCTTTCTTTCTCTCTCTCTTTCCCTCCCTCCCTCCCTCCCTCCCTTCCTTCCTTCCTTCCTTCCTTCCTTCCTTCCTTTTTTCTTTTTTTCCTTTCTTCCTCCTTTTTTTTGAGCAAAGTCTCACTCTGTAGCCAACTTGTCTTGGAACTTGCTATGTATCTTAGGCTCGTCTATCCTTTTGTCTTCACCTCCTGAGAGTTGGGATCCATGTATCATCCTATTCATTTCACTTGGTGCTGGAAATTGAACTCAGGGCCCCCTGCATGGCAGGCAATCATTACCAATTGTGCTACATCCCAAGTCTCAGGAGTCAGAAAATTCAACTTTAGCTGTCTTCTACTGCTGTTCAGATAGTTAAGTTTGGGGCATTTTAGGATGGATTGCCTCTTCTGCACTCTGTTTAAGAAACTTTTGCTCATTCCAAGGAACTCTTTCTGCTGAATTAGTAAAGAAGCTTTTTTTAGGCCACTAACAGGAACGTGGAGTGTGGTTTTAAAGCATTTCATAAAGTTAAAAAAAAAGAAGAAAGAGCAAAACAGAAGGGGTAATTGAAACAGGAAGATGTTGCACGTTAGTGGTCTTTGGACCAGTGAAGCATTGCCTATTAGAGAAACAACACATACAGAGCTGAAGAAAAGATGGAGCCTCAAGTCTAGGGCTTGACTTCTTGGATAGGCTTGGAGTCTCCTATAGGAATCGGTGCAACCATTACCAACTTGTAAGAACATTCCTCTGAAGAGGAGAGGAATGGTGACCAAAGTAAAACAAAATGAACATTCTATCCTTTAAGATATGGAAGGTTCCAAAGTGTGCAAGTTTACATTCCCACCAGCAATGGAAGGGTTCCCCTTTCTCCACATCCTCTCCAGCAAGTGTTCTCACCTGAGTTTTTAATTGTAGCCATTCTGATGGGTATAAGGTGAAATCTCAGGGTTGTTTTGATTTGCATTTCCCTGATGACTAGGGATGTTGAACATTTCTTTAAGTGTTTCTCTGCAATTCTATATTCCTCTATTGAGAATTCTCTGTGTAGCTCTGTAGCCCATTTTTTAATCGGGTTACTTAATTTGTTGCTGTTTAACTTCTTGAATTTTTTATATATTCCGGATATTAGCCCTGGCGCTTTCTCAGACAGTGAGGAATAGTGCTTCTTCAAGATCCAACTATAGCTCTCCTAGACATATCCAAAACGTGCTCAAGTATATAACAAGGACATTTGCTCAACCATGTTCATAGCAGTTTTATTTGTTATAGTCAGACTCTGGAAACAACCCAGATGTCCCTCAACTGAGGAATGGACACAGAAATTGTGGTACATTTACACAACGGAATACTACTGAGCAATTAAAAACAAGGAAATCATGAAATTTGCAGGCAAATGGTGGGAACTAGAAAAGATCATCCTGAGTGAGTTATCCCAGAAGCAGAAAGACACACATGATATATACTCACTTATAAGTGGATACTAGACCTACAGTATAGGAAAAACATACTAAAATCTGTACACCTAAAGAAGCTAAGCAAGGAGGAGGACCCTGGGTAAGATGATCAATCCTCATTCAGAATGGCAAAGGTAATGGACATCAGAAGAGGGAGAAAACAGGCAACAGGACAGAAGCCCACCACAGAGGGCCATTGAAAGAATTTACCCAGCAAGGTGTCAAAACAGATGCTGAGACTCATAGCCAAACTTTGGGCAGAATGCAGGGAATCTTATGAAAGAAGGGGGAAATAGAAAGACCTGGAGGGGACAGGAGCTCCACAAGGAGAGCAACAGAACCAAAAAATCTGGGCACAGGGGTCTTTTTCTGTGACTGATACTCCAACCAAGTACCATGCATGGAGATAACCTAGAACCCCTAGAACTCCTGCACAGATGTAGCCCATGGTAGCTCAGTATCCAAGTGGCTTTCCTAGTAAGGGGAACAGGGGCTGTCTCTTGACATGAACTCAGTGGCTGGCTCTTTGATCACCTCCCCCTCAAGGGGGAGCAGCCTTACTAGGCCACAGAGGATGGCATTGCTGCCAGTCCTGATGAGACCTGATAGGATGGGTTCAGAGGGAAGGGGAGAAGGACTTACCTTATCAGTGGACTTGGGAAGGGGCATGGGAGGAGAAGAGGAAGAGAGGGTGGGGTTGGGAGGGGGCTACAGCAGAGATACAAAGTGAATAAACTGTAATTTATAAAAATATAAATAAAATTTCAAAAAGTAAAAAATATATATAGAAGGTTCATATGCTGACTTACCTGGGTGCTGGCCACAGTTAAGCTGTACAGACTTTCTGAATTTTAATCTTTTTATACCTCTCAGAAGAACAGTTGTAGTCATGGTATTGCCCACCAGATTATGTCTAAGGGGTAGCCTTATTGAAGTACTGCTCATTGTTGATTTGGAATTGGAATGTGAGTTTTCTTGCAAAAATCTAATCAATAAGCCATGCCAGTGGATTGTATCAAAATGTTGAAAGAAGTGGAAATAATATTTACAATATTCTTTGTGGGGCTGGAAAGATGGCTCATGTGGAGCTCAGACAGCTCACATTTACCTTTAACACCAGCTGCAGAGGATATGACACCCTCTTTTGGCCTCCAAAGTCATTGTATTCATGTATACAAACCTACACAACATACACATAACATACAACATACACACACAACCCATACAACAGACACACAACTTATACCACGTGTAACAGAACACTCACACAAACAGGAAACATGTGCATAACACAAACATGTAATGCACAAAGCATGTAACACACAAACCCACACCACACACCACAACACACCACACAGAGACTCACACAACACACACACACTTGATAGCAAATAGACTTTACTACATATAAGTGAAGTTTATAACTAGCTTTGAAGAGGAGACCACATCAGAAAAGTTACTCAGCTGCATCGAAGCTACTGAGACACAGAAGAGCAACAATAGCTGGGCTCAGGCCTTTGCGTTTCAGATGAAGGATATTAAAGGAGATGAGAATGACTGTACAGATCTAAACAGCCAATCTAAAGACTCATGCATCATAGATGACCATCAGCTGATGAGCGTATATCATAGAATCTTATTCAGCTGGAAAGAAAAATGAAATCATGAAAATTGCAGGAAAATGAATGGACCTGGAAGATATCATGCTAAGTAAAGTAACGCAGGCTCAGAAGACAAACACTGCATATTCCTTCTAATATGAATTAGAAATTTTAAATTTTTAATCGGCATTGTCTGTAGAGGCCAGGAAGCTCACAACTGGTGCTGTACACCTGGCCAAGAGCGTGGCTGTGGAAGCCACTGGCCTCAGGGAGAAGAAAAGTATTGTTTTGCTCTATGGGCACAGTGACAAGCTTCCTAAGTATTTATTTTCATCCCCATAGATTTGTGCTGTTGTCAACCTATGTCACAGACACTCACTTTTGCAGGGGTCTTTGCAGAAACACACGTCGGGCCCAAGTTCTGGGAATAAGTGATCATAGAATGGTTGGCTCTCAAGAGCGTGTCTATATCAACTCTCTCCTGGCTCGGGAACATTGCAGAAAGAGGGATTGAAAAGAATGTGAGAGCCAGAGCATGTAGAGGGGCGACTCACATTTTGTCATCTAGAAGAGACAGAGCATTGCAACTCACGTCCGCTGTGTTACTTGCACAAACTGGATCTGTCACCACTGCCTCAAGTACAGCAAAAGGGCTCATGAGCCATCGCTCACTTCAGGACTGGGGCAGTGGCCGGCTGCTGGGACGTCATTCTCTTTAGTGGTATTGAAAGGGTTAGACTAACTTTGTAACCTGTATGTCTTCTAAAGCCTATAGTTTTGAGTTTTAGGTCCAGGTTAAGCTAAAGACTCTTAGTACCTTTCCAGAGAACGGAGAAATGTGACCCTATCTGTGAGGACAGATATAAAAAAAGCGAGCAAGCAATGACCTTCACTCAGCAAAAAGAAGGACCAGACCCTTGTCTTCGAGATAGTGTTTCTTAGCAACCAACCCAGATGGCCTCAATCCTTCTTCTGAGTAGCTCCTGACCTCCAGCCAAAAGCCCACAGCCCCGATCTTCAAGGATGAGCTAACCACCCCCACCTTCAATTGCAGCTGCATCCACACTTGGCAGGACTGGCCAAGCTTGAGCACCTAAGACCAACCAATTATCTTACTTTATAGCTTCCTCATCCAATCCTAAATTGCCAAGACTGCAACTTCAAATTTCTTGCACTTTTTCTTTTAAAAACCTAAAGGCCTTTGTCTCCTGGTGCCACTCTTTGCTGACCGGCAGGGGTGACCCCATTGCACAATGGTTAATAAACCTCTTGCTTTTGCATCGAGTCGTGGTCTGGAAGAGCGCGATCTTGAACTCCTGAGCTGTGAGACCCCAGGTCTTACAGTATAGCTACTGATACATTGCCTATGTTCTGATAAATAACGTCCTACCCCACCTGCTCATACTTGTGAAAGCAACCATGATTACAACTATGAAAACTACTATATTACTATGAAAGGCGAAATTTGTGTGGCTGGAGGCATGGCTCAATGGCTAAGGGAATCTGCTGTTCTTGCAGCATGTGACCCACATTTTATTCTCAGCACCCTCGTGGCAGCTGACCCCATGTGTTTCTCCAGCCCTGGAGGGTACAAAGCACTGTTTTCACCTCCGTGGGTACCACACATGCATGTGCCGCACATGCACGCATGCAGACAAAACACTCACGTGCATAAAATAAAGATAAAGTTTTAAAGTGAGGATGGTAAGAATTGCTGAATTTTCAAAGATCAAGAAGGGAGAATAGATTTCACCTGAAAGAAGTTCCGTTTCAGGCTAGGGTCAGATGGAAGGGGAAGAGGACCTTGCCTATCAGTGGACTGGGAAGGGGCAGGGAGGAGATGAGGGAGGGAGGGTGGGATTGGGAGGGAATGAGGGAGGAGCCTATGGCTGAGATACAAAGTGAATAAACTGTGATTAATATAAAAAATAAAAATCATAAAAAAGTTCCGTTTCAGTTTACAAAAGCCAAATCTACTAATTTGTATGGCTTCAGGCTACCGGATAGCTAAGTGGTAGAAAGTGTGCCTAGAAAGCATGCACGGGGCTGTTGGATAGCTCAGTGGAAAGCAAGCGTGGGCTGGGTTTCAACATCAGCACCAAAGAGGGAGTGTGTTTAAATGTAATGGGTTACAGATAACTTAGCTCCCTTGTGTATCTAGACACAGCATGAAAAAAACCAAAAATATTTTAGACAAATAGCTATAATCATCTCTGCTTGGTTCTTCCAGTTCTATGTAATTACTTCTTTTGTTGTGTGTGTGTATCTCAGGTCAGAAATACTATAAACCCACCTGCTTATTTATTCAGAAGAGTTCAAAAAATTCTGACTCAGCCTATTGGTTCTGTTCTAAAGGTATTTAAGCAATGACATCAGAAGCCTGTACCTAAGAGCTACTGAGCAAAGTAGTTTAAAGAGCATGGATAGACCTTTTCTGTATCTCCAAGTCTTCTTTGTTGAAGACAGGAAGATGAAAAGCCTGTGGTTGATTGTAGAGCCCTGAAAGAAACAATAAATGTAATAGAAGAAACTCTATCCAAGGAGAACAGAGACTCCAATGACTTTGGTTAATTGCTAATAATTTCTTAAAGAGTGATCTGACGAGACCTATTATAAAAATATGTGTTAGAATTACAGACATGCAACACTCTATCAACTAAGCTTCATCTACAGCCCTCAGAAGGCACTTTCAAGGATCATTAGAAAACTGTGTCCCTGAGAACCTAATTATATTGGCTAATATTTGACCCATGTGAAAGAAGGCTCCAGGAAGAGGACTGTGGCTATAGCCTGATGATTAAGTGAGGAAGAATGTCTAAGCTACTAAAAACAGAAGAGCATGAGTCTGGTATTCCAGACAGGGAAAGGGAAAAAAATGAGTATGACTGTTGTCATAAAAGATTTCCCATCCAGATGGGATTCCTGCTAGAAGATGCTGGGCAGAGGGGGTCATAGAAAAAAACAGAAGCTAGTGTCATATGTGTCAAGGAAGGGAGCTGTTACTGTGCACAGATTGGTAATCTGTGGTTACCAATCCAAGGGCTTATCCTAAGTGCCTCATGAACACCCACTAAGATCGTGAACCACCACCAAGGGCTATGGTGTTGGGGTGATCTTTTTATGCAACATGTAAAGATTGTTCTTGTATGTATAAATGCTGATTTCTCTACCTAGAGAGTTGAGTACAGGCCAGACTTTGGTATTGTCATATTTATGAAGCATCTCTTGCCCTAATATTTTGTAAACATTGTTCTTCTGATTGGTTGAATAAAGAGTTGAATGACTTATAGAAAAAGCAGGAGAGAATAGGTAGGACTTCCAGAGAGTTAGGAACTCTGGGAAAGAATCTGAGAGGTGGGAAGATTTGCCTATAAGACACAGAGAAGGTCCAGATGTATGAAACTGAGAAGAGGTAATGAACCACGGGGCAGAACACAGATTGATATAAATGGGCTAACATTGGTTATAAGAGTTAGTTGGGAACAAGAATAAGCTAAAGCCTGAAGCTGCTATAAATAAATATAAACATAAGTCTTCCATTATCCAGAGGTGGGGTAGGCCTAGAAAGTCCTTACGGTTTTACTAAGGCTTCTCATGAGAAACCTAAGGACCCGCTAGAGCAATCAGAGGTTGAAGTGGAGGCACCAGGACTATGTCAGAAAACAAAGCCTCTTGAACCTGTATTGTGTCATCTAGAGCCCCCTCTCCCTAGTACCATTTAGTTCAGGTGCTTGTCTGAATTAGCTTGGTCTGGGGAAGGAAAAAATGTATGGAACCTATACCTGACATTGCTAAAGTGGCTAAGAACCTGAGACTAGCTAGATAAACCATAGGCCCCAAGAGAAAAACTACGTAATAGTATTCTGCTAAAGGGATACAGCAACAAAAGACTCCTAATGATATATATCCACAGATCACAGCATTGTGCAAAACCCATCAGAGAAGATTCTTTTCATAGTAGATGGTAATTAATACAGGGACCCACAGCTAGACAATGTGCAGAAAGTGAGAGACTGGAGCACTCAGTCCTCAGTGGGATGTCTTTATCAGAACTCTCTTCTCAAGGCTCAGGGATCTGTGTGGAGAAGGAGGTGGAAAGAATGTAAGAGCCACAGATGGGATTCCCTGCATTCTGCCCAAAGGTTGGCTATGAGTCTCAGCATCTGCTTCCATACACTGCTGGGCAGAGTCTTTCAGGGGCCCTCTGTGGTAGGCTCCTGTCCTGTTCCCTGTTTTCTCCCTCTTCCTATTCCATCCCATTTGTCGTTCTAAGTGAGGATTGATCATCTTACCCAGGATCCTCCTCCTTGATTAGCTTCTTTAGATGTACAGATTTTTGTAGGTTTTTCCTATATTGTAGGTCTAGTTTCCACTTATAAGTGAGTATATACTATATGTGTCTTTCTGCTTCTGGGATACCTCACTTAGGTTGATCTTTTCTAGATCCACCATTTGCCTGCAAATTTCATGATTTCCTTGTTTTTAATTGCCGAGTAGTATTGCGGTACATTGTGTAAATGTACCACAATTTCTGTATCCATTCCACAACTGAGGGACATCTGGGTTGTTTCTAGCTTCTGGCTATTACGAATAAAGCTGCTACAAACATGGAAATGAAAGAAGCGGGAGATAGTGGGACCTGGAGAGGACAGAAGCTTCACAAGGAGAGCAACATAACCAAAATATCCGGGCACAGGGGTCTTTTCTGAGCCTGATACTCCAACCAAGTACCATGCATGGATATAACCTAGAACCCCTGCTCAGATGTAGCCCATGACAGTTCAGTCTCCAAGTGGCTTCCCTAGTAAGGGGAACAGGGACTGTCTCTGACATGAACTCAGTGGCTGGCTCTTTGACTACTCACCCCCTGAGAGGGAAGCAGCCTTGCCAGGCCACAGAGGAAGACAATGCAGCCAGTCCTGATGAGACCTGATAGGCT
This sequence comes from Psammomys obesus, assembly GCF_907164565.1. Taxonomy (NCBI): domain Eukaryota; kingdom Metazoa; phylum Chordata; class Mammalia; order Rodentia; family Muridae; genus Psammomys; species Psammomys obesus. The sequence continues at coordinate 339,708 of NW_026596356.1, read as the reverse complement.
AGGGTCACATGGAAGGGGAGGAAGACCTCCTCTATCAGTGGACTTGGATCAGGGAATGGGAGGAGATGAGGGACGGAGGGTGGGATTGGGATGAAACAAGGGAGGGGGCTACAGCTGATATACAAAGTGAATAAACTGTAATGAATATAAAAAATAAAAATTAAAAAAAGAGCCACAGATGATGAACATCTCCAAGGAGACAGCATCTTCCAGATACAACAGGGTTGACGCAGGCATCAATTGACGGAGACTATGGCAGCACACATAAGACCTGCACAGGTTCAGACCACACAACCTCCCAACACTAAGAAGGGAAGGTGGACACAAATTCCCACCCCTAACCAAGAAGCTATTTGCAATCGACACCTGCTAGAGATGTGAGACTCAGTTTTCTCCAATAGTGTCACTGGCTATATCAACCACACTCCAGGCAGATCCATGCCAAGGAGAAGTTGGCCGACACAAAAAAACTTCCCCCTTCTTAAAGGGGGTGCTCTTTGTCTTTTGGTCTTTTGTTATTTTGTACTTTTTTTTCATAGCTGAGGACTGAACCCAGGACCCTACGCTTGCTAGGCAAGCGCTCTATCACTGAGCTAAAGCTCCAACCCCTTGTTTGTTATTTTTTACTTATTTTTTTTTAAAGAGAATTAATGTGAAGTTGGATGACTAGGGAAAAGGGAGAATCTGGGAACGGTTTTGGGGAAGGGAAGGAATATGATCAATATATATTGCATAAAAATTTTTAAACAAAAAAATAAATAATTTTTTAAAAAGCAGCAAAATGACAACAAAAAAGAGAAAGATGTCTGTCAAATATGAGTTTGACTATTGTGGAGAACTGGATATTTCAGCTTTTGAACTGTGGCTGACTTATGACTAAAAATGACTGGAGGACATTTAAATTTTTTTTAAGTGTCTGGGAAAAGCTATAGGAACCTATATGAGGTTTCATTAGTGGCCAAGGAAGAAAATAGCTTCTAAGTAGAGGGAGTAGAAATTAAGTTGCTTTAGGACTTCAGCATCCGAGAAGGCTTGCAACGAAGAGCATGCACAAAAAGTGGAGACTAAACATTGCCTTAAATATGAATGCATTGAATAGTAGAATCAAAACTTCTGTCCTATGTATCAGTATTTTACAAACATTTGTGTATAACGAGATCACCCAGGTGTCTTGTTAAAGTGTAGATTCTGACTTGAGACTGAGTTGGGTTTGAGGTCCTTGACCCCTAGCAGTTTACCGACTGGTTCACACCTTTAAGAAGGGAGTATGGGGCTGGAGACATGACTCAGTGGCTAAAATCATGCATCGCTCTTGCACAACCAGGGTTCGATTTCCAGAACCAACATGGCAGCTCACAACCATCATATCTCCCATTCCAGAGAACTGATGCCTTCTTCTGGCCTCCACTGGCACTGTGTGCACCTGCATTCAGACAAAACAATCACGCACATAAAAAATAAATAATTTAAAAAGAAGGGAATCCATTGAAGAAAGGATAGGAGAACAGGAAGAAAGGGTTGAAGCTACATTGGAGATTTATAGCTAGTGATATTATTGGAAAAGATCAGAATTTAATGAACCCTGGCACAAATCTTGTGAGGACAAAGGAAGGCAGTCAGGTTTGGGAATGCAGTATAGGTCGGTTAGTTATTGATGTCACAATTCTCTTCCCCCTATCATTTTAAAAATAAACATTAGTGGCCAGAGAACTCTCTGGGCTAGGTACCTTTGTGAGGGACATGGGGTCATGGAAGTTTACTGTGCTAAGGCAAAGAACACAAGCATAAGTAATCTTACACATTCTTATGTGCTAAAAATTAAAATTGAAAGTGAATAAAAAGAGAATGTTGGAAGACAATTTAGATTAAGTAGAAGATATTCTTTGTATAAAGCATATTTAAACAGACCTGACTGAATGAATAGAATAAATTATTCAAATGAAGAGAAAGAGAAACTTGGGACAGAGGAAACTGCTGATGAAGAAAAGAAGTTGTTTCTGAAACAATAGGACTTTCTTTTTTTGAATCTCATTAAACATGTAACCCAGATCAGCCTTGAGCTCATAATATAGCCCATGAATTCTTCATCTTCATGCCTTTGCCTCCTAAGTGCTGAGCTTACAGACATGTGACACCATGACAAACTGGACTTTTGAACAAACAAAGGATACTAGATGTTTAGAAAGAGGTCAGCTCAGGAGGGAAATGCTAAAATTCTCAGGGTGTGTCAGTGAGGGTGTGAGCATAAAGGGTGAAGTCTCTGGATTCCCGTCCAGACAGAGTCATGAAGTGGGCCTGGAAATGGGATAGTCTGTCCTGAGAAAGGAATCTATACTGGGCTTGTGCTCTTTCTCCCTTCTTGGTCTCATAGTCTCCCAGAGATCTCAGGTCTCCACTCCCCTTTCTCATCCATTCTCTCCCTTGATCTGATCAGCCCTCTGTGCTGGGGTTTCGAGCCATCCTTCATTTTCTTCTGCCTATACTTGCCAGCCCACACATTTAGCACAGCACTTCCCTGGAGGCATGGAAGTTTTTGCTATTATGTAACCAAAGCTAGTGATTTTCTTTCTCCTCTCTCTCTCTCTCTCTCTGTCTGTCTTTCTTTTCTTTCTTTTGAGACATGGTTTCTCATATAACCTTGGCTGTCCTGTACACTCTTTGTAGACCAGGCTTGCCTCCAGCTCACAGAGATCACCTGCCTCTGCTTCCCGAGTGCTGGGATTTAAGGTGTGCACCATCTCACATGACTTTTTTTTTTTTATTTTCTCTTTTCCTTCCTTCCTTCCTTCCTTCCTTCCTTCCTTCCTTCCTTCCTTCCTTCCTTCCTTCCTTCCTCCCTCCCTCCCTCCCTCCCTCCCTTCCTTCCTTCCTTCCTTCTTTCTTTTCTTTCTTCCTTTTACAATAAGGTTTCACTGTGTATCCTGCTTCAGCTTCCTGAGTATTGAGAGCACAGGGAATTTCTGCCACTTTTCTTTTTTTTTTTTTAATAACTATTTTCCTTCCTTGAAATTCTGAATATTTATCTGAAACATGTTCCCTTTTTGGAGTTTTGGATAAGTCTGGTTCAGAGGGTGCTTGCTTCACAAACTCCTACTTTGTCCATTGCTGCCCGTTTAACCCAAGCACAGCTTTCTTGACTTAGAGGATTTTGTGTATACTAGTGTGTTTGAAAAGAGAATGGATCCCAGGCACACCCACAGTGCAGCCGCCTTCACGGTCTAGTTTCTGCCCTGTAATTTTTCCTCAAAAAAAGCAAGTGTTTATTCTCCCAGGATGCCCGGTAGCTTCATGCATTTTAGAACTGTCATTTTCTAGGTATGTTTCTAATGTCCCATGAAGGTGAGGGTCACCTGGAGCACTGCTAAACTCCATATTCCTGGAGTTCAACTAACTGAAGAACCATGTTATCCAGGGAAAGAGTATCAAACAATGGTCCTTATTATGATGGAAACTGTTGAGAAGCTTTAGGTTAGAAAATTCTCACTCCACTGGCCTTTTCTGTACCTTCCCCTTGCTGTTCCCATTCAGCAATCCAAAGTCCCAAACCAGAAGCTTTCCTTCCTTAGGTTTGGGATCTGCGTGTCAAATGACCTGAAGTCGAGTGAGCACCGAAGTCAGCAGATCCTGCGCAGCAATCACAAAAGCAATGGGCAAGTACTTTACCACAGAATAGGGCAGTGCAGGTGCTGGCAACCAGGCTTCTCCAGCACCTGGGGTGCCTGCCTCAGGGGCCCGACAGCAGCAGGTGTGTCGTTAGCTGCCGAGATGGGACACACTCCTACTGTCACCACCAGTCACCTTCCCCCTGCGCAGGTGCTACATCCCATTATAAAAGGCCAGTCCCTGTCTTTGCTTCCCCCCGCCCCCCCCAGAGGCAGCCTCTGTATACACCCTCCCCAGTAAACTGACTGGCCAAACAGGACAACTCATCTCTGCTCAGGTTTTTTTACTCGAATTGCATCTCTGGACAAGTCATTTCTCCGGAGTTTTAAGTTCCTCATCTGTAGGAGGGAGATAATGCCACCGTTACGTCACTTTATAGGTATTGCAGGGTATTTGGACAGGAGGAAACACTTTGAAAGGATTGGATGCTGTGTGGTAAGACGGTTGCACCATCACAGCTCCGCCTTCATGGTATCACAGGCAGCCCAGCAGGTACAGCCATGGCTGCTAGGCCTTAGAGCTAGGGCCCTGTCTAATTATCAAAACATAGCAGAGAAGATCTGTCAGGTGGCTACTTCCTGGCTTCATGGCAACACAAGCCTTTCCTGGCTGTGGTGAGGCCCTTTCCTTGCGGGAGGAGGAGAACACAGCAGCTGACTCCCCAAGTCCGGTCCTCTGAGCCATAACTTCCATCCTTTTCTTTTCCTCCTCCTTCTTGTCTATCTATTCCTTCCTTTCCCCAACCCTCACTACTGTTCTTCTCATGCAAACCCATCATCCTGGCTTGCTTTCATTGCTTTCTTCTGTCCAATTCCTATTGCTCTCCCTTTTTTCTCTCCCCTAGTCCAGATATTTTCTTCTTTCTCTTTTCCTGGTCCCAAGTGCATCATTCCTGACTTTTTATGTGTCTAGACCATCTTTCTTGGCCTTAGCCTGTGAGCTTTTGGGGGTGTTCTTTGTCAGATGTTGGAAACAAAAGGCCCCCTGTAGCTCTTCATCCAGGAGTTGGTGTGGGAGGTCTGGAACACAGTCCTTGAGAAGATGAAGCCCACCTGGCTTTTCCTGGGCCTTGAGAGAAGCAGTGATCTTCAAGTCAGTACTTCAGGAGCCAGAAGTGTGTCATGTGTAGAGGCCTCCTGGGACACAGTTAGCATATTTACATCTCCCTCTGAACTGGTTTGAGCTGGTTCCTCCTTCAGGCTCTGACCTTGAGACAACTTCCAAGGAGAAAGACTGGCGCAAAGCCCTAGCAGGTAAGACCCAGGACTGACGTGTGGGAGGTTACTCCTCGCCTGAATCTTCTGTGTAAAATAATTATTCTTATAATTCTGTAACTGTTAGATTATAATTGTTAAGATTAAAAAGATTGTTTTGGAAATGCTCATTTATTGGTAGTGATACTGCATCACCACAAGAACCCTCAGTATTTTCTCTTTTGAAAGTGGCAGCCCTCATACCCCAACCCTATCCCCACCCCCATCCCCAACCTAGTGCTCTATACTTCAAAAGAAAAACAGAGGTGCTGGCTAGTAAAGCTTACACTTGGAACACAGTTAGACATTTTTTTTTCTCCATGAAAATTTGAGGGAAAGGAATTTCTAAACTTCTTTAGTATTCTCACTAAATAGTGAAAAGTGAAAGAAAGTTGGGGAATAAGATTTTCATTTGTCCTCTGTCCAAACATACTTGGTGGTCCTCATTTTCTAGCTCTGTCCCCCATCTGTCACCATGCCAAGGGACTGATTGCTCTGACCTCTTAGCTGCATTTAAAGGGATTTTCCCCCTTTTGTCACTCTGGTGATTGAACCCAGGGTCTTCTGTATATATGCTAGGCAGGCTCTGTATCACTAATCTGTACTCTTAGCCCTGGCATCCCCTTGCCAACAGAATAAATCTTCAGAGAGATGTTGAGACAAAGAGACGACATTGTTTTGGAAACCATAAAGAAACAGATGAACTTGTATTCATTAGCTTAGTATAAGTTATATAAGCAGACTCTCATAAGCAGACTCTTAGTAGTGTACTGGGTAGGTAAAGAATTGCCACAATTAGGTGATAAGCTCCTCAAAAGACCTAGAAGTTGGTGAGGCAAGGCATCCCTGAAGAGAAAACTGACATGGGAAGAAAAACAACAACAGAAGATTGGTGAAAGCTGTGGAGAAGAGGGTTGACTTCTGGACTTTCCCCTAATTATGGCTAACAAACTCACCACAAGTTGGATGCTTCAGAAAGAGGCTGAAGTGCTCCTGGGAAGCAGGTGTTTACTGGACTCATCATAGGAGTGTAGTGATCCAGTATCATCATTATTTTGAATTCTATTATCGGGTGTTGCTAGAGTTGTCGCACTTCTGGGGCTGCTAACAGTCATACTGAGTTTGTACTTTTTTTTTCTTTTTTAATACTTTTTTATTTTATGTACATTGGTATTTTGACTGCATGCATGTCTGGTTGATGGTGTGAATCCCCTGGAACAGGAGTTACAGGCCATTGTGAGCTGCCATGTGGGTGCTGGGAATTGAACCTGGGTCTTCTGGAAGAGCAGCCAGTGCTCTTAACCAGTGAGCCATCTCTCCAGCCCCTGAACTTGTGCTTTTCTAGAGGGCGGTCTCTGCACCATGTGACCCTGACAGCCAGCACCAGGCAATGGAGTGTCCTCAGGTTAGAGATGCTGATGGTGAGGGAAAACAAAGCTCAGAAGGGCAAGTCAGGCCTGGCCTGTCCGGAGTTGGCAGAGGGCAGCGGAGCAGTCTGAGCACCAGCGCCTTCTGTCACAGTAGGGATGTGGTTTTAGCTCCCTTGCCACAGATACACACTGGTCTCATCCGTCCTGATCCCTTCTTTTGTTTTGTAGTTCTTGTTTGTGCTACACCATCACTCTAGGTTGACAAATGCAGCTGCCTCCTCATCCACACAAAGACCTTCCTTTTCTCTGGCTGCAGGAATTAAAAATGTCTCTCAAAGTCTGGCTTTCCATCATCCCTCCCTTTAATTGCCCCTGTAGGTTTTTTTTTTTTTTTGGGGGGGGAGGGTGCTAATTTATAGGTCCACATGAAGGCTACTTAGGGGCTGGGTTTCAAATGCCATGAAATGATACTCTATTTTCAGAAAAAACAAAAACCAATATTGCTAAATTTGGAAGCATCAGGATGTCAACTCTGGATTAGATGAGAATGGAATCCTCTTTGCCCACAAGCTGTGTTCTGCCTGGAAGACCTTGCTTTTGTCTGGGTAGGGCCTTTTTTTTTTTTAATTAAGAAATGCATTTACTACACAGTTTTATGTAAGCTGAGAATTATCAAATAGCACTGAGAATCCTTTTTTATTTTTGATTGATTGATTCACTTTACATCCCGATCATAGCCCTCTCCCTTGTCTTCTCCCAGTCTCACCCTTTCTCCATCTTCCCCCAATCCCCATCCTCTATTCTTCAGAAAGTGGAAGACCTCCTCCCTTACCTACTGACCCAGACTATCAAGTCTCTTCAGGGCTGCCTGCATCCTCTTCCTCTGTGACCTTCCACCTCACCAGGGGGAAATGATTAAAGAGCAGGCAATTTGGGGAGAGTGCAGGGCATCCTATGGAAAAGCTGTTGGATAGAAGGACCAAAAGAAGACAGAAGCTCCACAAAAAGCTCAACAGAGCCAACAAATTCCTCCCCCCAGGGGGGGGGGGACTGTGGAAACTGATGCACCAACCATGGAGAGGACCTGGGCTCACTGCTCAGATGTAGCCCATAGACAACTCAGTCTCCATGTCTGTTCCTTAGTAAGGGGAGCAAGGGGCTGTCTCTGACATGTGTAGGGCCTTTATGACCATCCTTCCTTTCACACATTCAGCTAGGCAACCTTGTTTCTTAAAATATACTTGAGGTCCTATATTCTGCTGTAGAATGTCTTGGCTTTCTGCCTCTTCCTTGTTGCTCAGAGCCTGCTTGCTTTGCCCTGAGAAACTGGATACCTTATCTCTAGCTACTCTTATCCTCTAAATGTACATTCCTCAGGAGCCCTCCAGTTCTTATCAATCACTACTTCTGTGCCTACTGGGGATTCTGACGCACAAAACTGTTTGATTAGGACACATTCTACTTGAGCGGCTTGAATTCAGTAACTGTTTCCTGTCCCCAAGAATGGCTTTGTGGCAAGGCTAGAAATTCTATTGCCCAAAGCCTGAATCCCGTTCAAAGGGAGGTAATGATCTTTTGCATGTTGCTAGTAAACACATCAAGGTTCTGGCTGACCAAGTACCCCTGAAGCTTGAGGAGGTAATAGCTGAGGATCAGGGAGCAAGCAGCAGCCAAAGGCTTGTGGTTTGGTGTACAATAAGGGTTGTAGTTTACTGGAGAGCACTGCATCCTCTGTGCCTCAACAGCAAAGCCAAAACAGGTCCTGCTGCCTTCATGCCTCATGCTTTGTTTTCTTTTTCACTTCTTGGAGGCACCTTGAGTGAAGAGCCCATAACTCATCTTTCTCTCCGCAGTAGTCAGATCTGACCGATCAACATTTGCTTCTGACTGCAGATATCTGTGACATGATGTCTGTTCCCTCTGCATGCTCACGGCTACAGCTCTTTCCCTCTAGCTTGCCACCAGGAGTTTCTGAGACACAGTATGAAACCTGCCTTCTTGAGAGATGTTAAATGAAGGGATTTTGTGTTATGAAGGATGGTTTCCAAGGGGCTTCTCTGTAAGGATGGAGAGAACAGAACAAGGGCTGCTGAGGGACCCAAGCCTGCAGAACCACAAATACAATACCTGTTCTCTGCTTTGAACCCTGGAAAGAGTTTTGAGTGGCTCTAAGCTGACTCCACATTCCTGAATGATTTCCTCCTCTGGGAAATTAGAGACAAGATTTCTGATGAAAAGAAAATGAGCTTTGGGGTCAGGGAGAGCTGGGTTCAATTCCTGACTTTGCTTTCTAGTCTCATTTTACAGAGGTTCTGACTCTCCTCTCAAACAAAGAATTCTTCCACTTTCAGTTGTAGATGGATACCTGTGTAAGTCAGTTTTCTGTTACCATAACAAATTACCTGAAGCAATTGCTTTATAGAAAGGAAACGTTACCTGAGCAGTGGTGGCACTTACCTTTCTTTAAAAGCAGAGAGAGGCAAATCTGAGATCAAGGCCAGCCTCATCTACACAGCGAGTTCCAGTACAGCTAGGGCTGCAGAAAAACCCTGCCTTGGAAAAAACATAGATAGATAGATAGATAGATAGATAGATAGATAGATAGATAGACAGATAGATAGACAGATAGATAGACAGACAGACAGACAGACAGACAGATAGGTAGGAAGTCTGGCTCACAGTTTGGGACGTTTTGGTCCATTAATTAAGCTGGGGAACAACTAAACAGCCCCAGTCCCGTTGCTTTCCGGTTGTGCAGAGGCCATAAGTCATGGTGGCAGAGCATGTGATAGATGCAAAACTACTTCACGATGAGCAAGAAGCAAAAAGAGAACAGGGTGGGCGGCTCTGGGGAAAGCCCTCTGAGGTGAGCCCATCTCCACGTGCTAGCACACACACACGCAGGCACACTCACGTACACACGTGTGAACATACATTTACAGGTACACACCATTTTATCACCTTACCCCAGGGCCCGTTTCCTGGTGCTTTTCTTCCTCCAGGTCGCAAAGGAATTTCAGGTTTGGCCCTTATTATGGTATATGCCCGTACAGTGGCAATCCACTCCACGCTCACCGCTCTGCTTCTTTCATGGCAACCCACTCCACGCTCACCGCTCTGCTTCTTTCATGGCAATCCACTCCACGCTCACCGCTCTGCTTCTTTCATGGCAACCCACTCCACGCTCACTATTCTGCTTCTTTCTGAAGTGATATGTGGTTGTAATGTCGTCATTTCTGTCAGACAGTTGGGACGGAAACTCATTGAGACGATTTGTCACGTAACCTCCTTTTTTTTTTTTTCTGGACAGGGTCTCACTGTGTAGCCCTCCTTATCCTATAACTTACTTTGTAGACCAGGCTGGCCTTGAACACACAAAGATTCGCCTGCCTCTTCCTCAGGTGCTGAGATTCAGGCTGTGCACCGCCAAGCCCAGCTTTGCACCCCACGGGCTGGCTGGTGGTACAGGCGTTGGAGAACCTACGCCCTGTGACTGAGAAGGGAGACTTTGGGTTCAGGTACCTAAGCTCCGTTCTGGACTCTCTTCTGGATGTGGGGGCTTATTTAACTACTCTAGGATTCTGCAGCCTTTGGAAGAAGAGAACTGCTCTGTGGAAGGATCTTGGGAAGGAAAAAGATGAATCTGTCTAAATGCCTGTCATAGAGCACCAGGAAGCATCAGATTTCACCAGCACCCGCTCTGTCACCTGGCTCTGTCACCTTCCTGTTATAGCATCCTGTTTCCAGCCCATGAGAGAAAGGAGACAGGCACACGAATAACTGTCAGGAGAGAGAAAGCAGTGGAACACTGAAAGCAGACAAGCCTTCTAGAGTGACCAAGCAGGGGCCCACGAGGGCAGTGACACTGAATCTGCAGCAGACATGATTTGCCAAGTTTCAACAAACACGTGTCAGATGGGAGATGCTCAGGACTTCCCATCTGGCAACACAGAGGAGGACGATGGAGGCAGGAAGGTTCTGTGAGTGAAAGGCTTTCAGCAGGAACAATGGTTCACACCTGAGTTCAAGGAGGCTGGATCAGCTCTTCCTCACCCCAGCTCTGGCTCTCTCTCCTGATCCTCTGGAATCAACGCCTTCCTGACAAGGAGCAGCTCTCACCGTGTTAGAAGGGCAGCCTATTCCTGCTCCCATGGAAAAGCTGGCAAGAGCCTAGGGCCTAATATCTCCCTCAGCTCCTCAGGCCAGCTGGGATTCTATTTTTAAACAGCACGGTCTTAAGTTGACAGCTTGGAACGCCTTCTCCTTCGTTTCTTCCTTCCCCCAGCCGTTCACAGCCCAGAACCCAAGAGAAACTAGGGATAGAAATGACCCTATAATGGTAAACAAAGGGCCTGGTGTCCCTTTTCACGGCGCTCCCCGCACCCAGCCTTTCTCCAGGGTGGTTGGTTAGTGGACGGATGTTAGACAAAGCTAATGAAGCTTACATTTCAGGCTCCTTACTCGCACAGGCCTTTTCCCAAGGTGCTGGGTTAGGGTCCAAGCAATTTTATATCCACCATCTCTGTCTTCTTTTTCTTTAGTAAAGGTATCAAAATTTCGTATACCTTGCCTCATTAAACTTGGGTCTACTTGTCTCCATCTCAGGATTTACATCAATGCAGTTCTTAAAAATTTTTTAAATTTATTCTTTGGATATTTTTCTGCACGAATACAGTATATTTATATCGTACATACCACCAGACCCCCCTGGTCTCCCTGTCTCAGCACTCAGCATGGAGAGGGCTCATAAGGTACCAACTCCTAGCTGAGGAGCTGTTGCCTGTTTTTTCTCATTTTAAAATGGTTAATTATTATTATGTGTGTATGATGTAAGTGTGAGTACAGGTATACAAGCCACAGTGCACAGGGGGAGGTTGGAGGACAAATTTTAGGGGTCAATTTCCTCCTTCCATCAGGGATTCCAGGGTTGAACTCAGGTTATCAGGCTGAGCAGGAAACATTTCTACCTGCTGAGACATTGCTGGCCCACTGAAATTATTTCTATTTCTCCCCAAATTATTATAAGAATCTTTGGAAATTTTTTTTTTAGGTCTGCATGCTGGACATTTTTGTATCAACTTGACACAAGCTAAAGTAATCTGAGAGGAGGGAGCCTCAACTAGGAAAAAGTCTTCCATTTTCTTAATTAGTAATCGATGTGGGGAGGGCTCAGCCCGCTGTGGGTGGAGCCTTGCCTGGACTGGTCCTGGGTTCTGTAAGAAGGCAGACTGAGCAAGCCAATAAGCAGCACCCCTCCATGGCCTCTGTCTCAGCTCCTGCCTTCAGGTTCCTGCCCTGTTTGAGTTCCTGCATGACTTTCTTCAATAATGGACTATGATGTGGAAGTGTGAGCCTTTAATAAACCCTTTCCACCCCAACATGCTTTTGGTCCCGGTGTCTCATCACAGCAGTAGCAGCCCTAACTGAGAGTCTGTTTCCCATCTGTCGCCACATTAAGCATCAAGGACCTCTCCTCTCCCAATAGCTCTCCTCTGATTACCCTTGTCCTTTCTCTCCTCCCGTCCTCTCCCCGACCCTCTGTGAAGTACTAAGTTTGTTGGTCTCTGTTGTTCTCTGGAGCTACATGAGTTGGGCTCTGAGACTCACACTGGTCCTGTATTCCATTCCATCACCCCCAGGTCTCTCTGTTGATGTATTTATTGAACCATTGAACTATTCAACTGTATCTTGACCAGTTTCTGACACTAAAGGAGATCAAGTATGTAATACAAATACCCCACTCTTTAACTTCTATGTACCTGTCACAGTCTGATTCTTGGTGTTTCAAATACCCATTGAGTAATTTGAGTCTTATGTAGTCTTTCATCTTTTATCTTTTCATCAAAAAATTAACCAGCAGCCATTAATATATTACATTAACAATGGCACCAAATGGGAGAATGTACTCAGGAACCTTGAGGTGTCATGGATATCCCACCTGCCACTTTGAATCCCAGCTACTACATCTCTGGAGTATGGGTAGGACCAAGACAAGAATAGAGAAAGGATGTGATCATCCTTATCTGTGCTCATACCAAGGCCCTTTTGCACAAGGTTGGACACGGGGTTGAGTAGTCGTGGGAGCAAACACATGAAGAAGCTTCATGTAAGCCACACCTGCTCATCTGTCTGCCAGTGTTCAGGAGGCCCAGGAGGATGCTGGGTCATTTATTCTTTTGTTACATAGTTTGCTGACTGGGGAGGGGCAGGAGAGAAGGCTTTCCTTAGTGCCTACTGGAAAAGGAGGGGGGACTTTTTGGTCCTGAAAGATCTGCAGCTCAGGAAGGCATGTGATTAGGCCTGTTGATATTTTCAGTGCTGCATGAGGAAGGTCAAACTGGGGACAGCTTGCAATGTCCTAAGTCAGAGCTGCACTAGGCTATGAGCGCTCTAGAAGATTGCCATTAATGTATGCATGTGAGCCAGTCAGCCCTTGTGAGAGTTCCTCTTGTGTAGGGAAAGTTCACTGCTACGGACACTGTGTCTGTCTGTGAGGGCCAGGTGTCCAGGGTGGGGCTCAGTCCCATATGAGAAGTGTGCCTTCTTTCCCGCGTGAGGCTCCTGTCTGTTCCAGGTTGGGCAGCAAAGATAAAATTTTCTGTGTGTAGGGGTCTGTCCGTGGAGTTGGGTTCCACCTGGATTAGCCCTGGTTTGTGTTTCTTAGGTGTTTGCATGGATCAGTTTATAGAGATTATGTATCTTTTCTTGTCCTCCACTCCCCCAAACCCTCAGCCGGGCCCCAGTGTGCTGATGGTGGTATAGCTTAGCCTGGAGAGAGAAGCGATGGAGGGGGTAGGAGGATCCTCGTCTGGAAGGGGCCGGGGGCGAGCTCGTGGAGGCCGTGGGCAGCAGCGGGCACAGGTGTCCAGGCAGGCCTGGCGAAAGCGGCGGTGCATGAAACAGTAGACCAGGGGGTTGACACAGGCGGAGGCATAGCTCAGCAAGTGGATGAAAGAGATAGGGGCCCCCGAGAGCGCCCGGTGCGCTCCTGGACTGTCGAAGGCACGCCAGGTGTTGGCGCTGAACACTGGCAGCCAGCACACGAAGAAGAGCGCAACTATCACCAGCAGCATCCGTACCACCCGTTTCTTAGCCAGCAGCTTGGCCTGGTTGGGCCTAGGGCCCGGGCCTGGCCCAGGAGTGGGCGTGGTCAGCGTAGTCATCTCCAGTCGGGACCGCGGTAGTTGCACATAGCAACCGTCACTGTCTTCCCCACCCAGGCTGGTCTCGGGTCGGCAACCCCCGTTCTGGTGGACAGGCCCTGAGCACAGAGCACAGAGGGTGCAATCGAAGCGGAAGGCAGACCCCTCCTAAGCTGCAGCCCAGCCTCCACTCGGCGGACCTTCCCCACCGCTTTCGTACCCCGCACCAAGGCCACGCCCCATGCCCCATGCATTTCACCCACCTGGCGCTGCCCTACCGGGCAGGCCTCCTTGGTTTCGGACCCGGCTTTGGGTCTCACTGTTGCTGTCACCATCAAAGCGAAGCCCTAGGTAGAGCTCGCGAGAGATGAGCCCGTAGGCCACCGCCATAACCACACCCGGGATGAAGAACAGGAGCATCAGCAGCAGCACCGACCTGGAGATACAACACAGACCAATCGCTGTCCCCTGAGGCCAGTCACAGGTGGAAGAAGAGGCAAAAACTGGGGTTTCTACACTCAGGTGTAGAATTTGGGGATAGTACTGGAAAGGGCAAGAGACTGGCCCTAAATTGGAATTCCAAATGTGGGGGTGCAGAACGGGGCTTGGCGAGAACATTCTTGGGGACTCCTCCGGGGAGGGGACTTTCTAAGATAGGGCGGTGGGGTGCCCTCACCAGGTTTGTTGGACGCGCGCACTGGGCCAGCGATGCTCGCACTTCAGTGCTTGAGGCCCCACTGGCTGCACCACTGTGTACACAGGGTAGGGTACCATAAGCAGGCCAGACAGCAGCCACGTGGCTAAGATCACCCGAGCTGCGTGGGAGCGAGTCTGCCACACCCGGGCTTGCAGTGGTCGGCAGATGGCGCTGTACCGCTCCAGGGCGATGGCCACGAGACTTAGCGTGGACACGCTCACGGACACCCCTAAAGGAGGGTAGAGGAAAGGGTCATCTTAGAACCCCCCCCCCCCCGCATGCTCACTAGGAGGATTTCCCACACCCTCGTCAGAAAAAACCCTTGTGTTTTCAGAAGGGAGAGGGCAGAGTGGGGATAGTGTCTGTCTCACCTACCCATGAGGTAGGAAACTGCCTTGCAGATGACTGGGCCGAAGACGAAGGTGCCCATGAGGTTGGGCAGGAGCGTGAAGGGCATACAAACCACAGCCACCAGGAGGTCGCTGACTGCCAGGGAGAGCAGGAAGGTGTTGGTGACAGTCCTCAGGCGCCGGCTCAGTCCCAGGACCACGATGATGAGCACATTTCCTCCAACACTCATCAGAAAGATCACCGCATAAAGGGTAACTCTGATGGCCAGCTCCAATTCTGGGTAGACACAAGAGGTGGCTGTAGGAGGCTCTGAGCCCCATTCACCCAGACTCCCAACCCCACTCCACTCCCAAACCATAATATCCAGCTAGATCCCGACACCTTGAGAACACTCTCTAACCCCCAGGGATTTTTGTAGTAAAGGATGATGGATGACGGTAAATGCTTCACCATCCTAAATGCCGAGGCTTAGTGGAGTTGGCCCAACCCTACTCTTCCTTAGAAAAGCCCGTCTCTCGTTAAGGTTGGTACCATGCTTGCTTTTCTTTGCAAACACTTTAGGGAATCACTGGTTGGATACTTCTTCTCAACATCACTAATCTGTAGCCACTAGATTGAAAGGTTCCTTCTCTGACCATTTCACTGGAGCTCCATGGACCGTGGACCCTCCACTCCCCAAAAGCAAAACAAACAAACAAACAAACACCCCCCAAGTAAACAAAAGAGAAAAGGCGTCCACTACTCCTGTACTGTCCACAGCCCCTCCTTCAGGGCTGTCTCCTCCTGTCAGCGCTCTGCCCACTCAAGCCACAAGATGACTCAGTTTCCTGAACGCATCACGAGCACTCGTGACTCGTAAGCTGGTTTCTCAGCCTTGAAATGAATACTGTTTCATAACCTCCTCCCCTTGTTTCCACCCCCCACCCCATCCAAAATGCGGTAAATGTGTTCAAATCCCTTACCCACCAAGAATCAGACTGATGGCCACTGCTTTGGAAAGGCTACCCTGGACACCTCATTAGGGGAACTAATCCATGCATGTCCCACATTCCCCACACACTTATTAGAACCCCCCTTTTCATTCTGGGTTGTGCTTTAATATTCTCCAAACATTCTCACTCAGTAAACATTTGCAGAGAACCCACTTTGTGTCAGACACTGGGGACAAAAAGGTGACTATGACAATTCCCTGCCATGTGAGAGCTTACAGTAGAGTGGGAATCTGAGATACTTCAACTGATAATTGCCACACAGTGTGATAAGGCCGAGAGATATACAAGAAGCTGTGTGAGCCTCAGGAGAGACCCATGCTGCTGGGTGAGTCAGCAGGGCCCGGAGTGTGACCCATTCATTCGTGTCATTGTCTATCTACAGACTCATCTTTGGACCTGTGTTGTAAGCATGCAAACCTGAACAACACTGCATTGAACTGAGGTGATCTGAGTTATCCGTTCCTGTGTCCTCGGCGCCAGGGAGAAAGTATGCGACAGCCTCCCGCTCTGTGGGGTAGGAGGGGTCCAGTGAAACAGCCCTCTCTTCTTTAACTCTCTTCTCTTAGCTGACTCTTGGCTTAGTTTCCAAACTATATTGCTGTCTCATAATGATAACTAGCTTATTTAGAAGTTGTTGTAGGGCTCAAATAAGGTCTAGTTATTAGAAATCCTCAATTAGGAGCCTGGAGAGCAGGCTTAAAGATGTAAAGAGTACTTCCATGCCAGTTGGCTCATAACTGTAATTCCAGATCCTGGATCTTGGGAACCTGATGCACTATTTTGGATGCATGAGTGTCTTTTCTGTGTTCTTTTTTTGTCCCTTCGAGTGTGCTTGAGTGCACTCATGCACACACATGGACACACATAGACACACACAGACACACACACGCATACTACAACTACTCTTATTAAAATAAATCCTTAGAAAAGAATTCCTCAAACAGGACTTAGCCGTAACATTACTTGCTTAGATCTCTGGATACCTAAAAGTTTTGCCTACAGCGACTGCAGGGCCCAGCCGTTCATCATGCTATTTCTATTTTCTCGGTGTAGATGCCTCTTTATCCCTATCTCTATTCCATCGTGGCGCCTCTCCCCACTTAATTGTGCCCTCTCCTCTGCCTGTGTGTCTTAGGAGGTGCATGTTGGAGGGTCGTGATAGACCAATAGCATATGACGGGCTGATTTTGGACAGTGCTCTTGCTGTTGTATGTCTACTTTTCAAGCTCTCTTCTCCTCCTTCTTCCCCGCCTCTTTCCCTTCCTCCTCTTTTTGAAATTCTTTTTCTTATTTTTGTCAGAGTTTCTTTATGTAGTACTGGCTGTCCAGGAATTCCTAATCTACACCAGGCTGGCCTTGAACTCACAGGGCCCATGACCTTCTAAACCAGGCATGGTGGAACATGCTGGAAATCCCAGGGATTGGAGGCAGGAGGATCAGGTGTTCAAGACCTGCCTAGGGTACATGTTAACCTATCTAAAAACAAAACAAAACAAAAGCAAAGCAGGCTTTTCTAAGAAAGGCTCCACAGGAAGTGCAGCAGCCAATGCCTTCGCCTGGCGTGCTGGCGCTCGGGTTGTGTGCTCTGGTGTGTGGTTACTCACTAACAGAGAGGTCAGTGTGGTGCTCGTGTCCTCATGCTCACTCTGCAGGGACAGTGCTCGACTGACTGAGAACAGCTGGGTGCACGGGGTGTTGGTGGCAGTGCGCAGGAAGCAGAGGCCATGCGCAAGGGTGAGTGGGTAGCAATAGCTGACAATGCTGGGTGCTGCTCTGCTCTGCTGTTAGAGGATGATGGAGAGGTAGGTTTAAGTTTAGAGACCACCAGCGCGGCTGTGATGACACTGGGGTAAGCAAGGAGGATAGCCAAGATGAAATATCACCTCGGTTTGTGGGTGCCGCCTCCAGGAAGCTATGTGCAGAGCTCTGCTTGTGAACGGGGAATAATGCCATGATGGCGGCTCTGACAGAGGAGGTGGTAGTAATAGCTAAGATGTGCGGGCACTGTCTAAGCGAGTGTAAATGTCAGATGTTAACACGTTTAGCTCAGCTAAGATGCCAATCTTTGTTGTGTGAAATAGCTGAGAACCGGAGCGAACACAGAGTCTTTGCTGAAAATAGCTGTGTGCTTATGAATGATACTCCATGATTTTCTGGGTAATATCTGGAGAAGGTCTGCTTACGCAGCCATGGAGATGATATTTTGTATGGAATAATAAAATAGGTGCATCATGTGTTAGACAAATAGCTCCTAAATCTGTAGCAAATCTGTAGTCCTTGCTACTATAGGGGCTAACGCAGAAAAAAATTGTTTGAGCCACCATTTTGAGATCAGCCTGGGCAACAAAATGAGATATGACTATGTATGTGTGTATGTATGTATGTATGTATGTATGTATGTATGTATGTATGTATGTAATGCTTTGCTACATCCCCACTCTTCCTCCCCCCCCCAAACTTCTACCTATTTTTTTTTCTCTCTCACCCCTACTTCTTGGACTACTCTTGTTTACCTCTTACCACCCTTTCTCTGTGGCCCAATCCTCTACCTTCTGAGTCAGGTCTCAGGATCCACATCTCCCCCTAAGAACTCGTTATTACATATGAATAAGACCAGCGTGGCTGTAGTGTTCTTCTCTGACTCACTCGACCTCGGTCAGGGCTCTCCTCACTTTCTGCAAAGATACAGCTACTGTTTCTGTTTCACTTGAATCTCCTCACGGAATCTCCTCCCTCTGCCTTGCTTTTAAGCACCAGGATTTGGTAGGGGCCTTTCTCAGTTTCCTTGTTCTCATTTTGTACAATATTAAAAAATTGTCTATTTCTATGGTCTCCAGTACTCCCTCCAGCTGAAGATTTTTCAAGTCTGTATTTCCAGCTCAGACCTCCAAGGTAAGTTTCAGATCTCTGGATTCAACAGCTTTGGTAAATAACTACTGTTATTTGAACCCTATGAGTTCCAAACTAAGTTTATAATAATCCCCTCTTCCAAAACTACTCCTTTGTTACTGGGAACTGAAGCCAGGGCCTTGCAGTTGCTAGGCAAGAGCTCTGATATGAGGTGTACTGCATATCCGACCCCTCCTTGATTGTCTTTCTCATGATATTCCATCTAACAACTTTCAATTTCCCCAACCAGAAACTGGGTTTCATGCCTGGACCTCATCCACCCTCTCTGCTTCTAATCAAGCTTCAGGTTCTCTTGATTCCATTTTCCAGAAGTGGCTCTCAGATCCATCCACTTCTCTTCATTCCCACTGCCAGCACCTCCTTCTAGGCTGGCATCAGCTTTCAGCCAGATCTGGGTAATGCAATAGCTTTCTAAAGTACCCTGCATTCCATCTCATGCTCCCATCCATTCTCAACACCATGAAACTAATCCTGCTAGCACTGTTGAATTCTTCAGTGGTCCCAATGCCGCAGGATAAAATCTACAATCTCTAGCAAGGGCTATGAAGCACTCCATAAACACTCTAGTTTGGTCCAGCCTGGACGTTATTATGTACCGTTAGTGGTCCATGTTCCAGTCATTCAAAAACTATGTTGTATTGATCAAACGTGCTCTGGGCTTAAACTAGAGCTCTTTAGACAAGCTGTCGTTGCCAAAGACACTTTATGCCTCTTCTGCCGGTTTACTTTTAGCTCTTCGCCTGTTGTATTTTCTTTAATTCAACATATATCCCACTAGCCAATAAACCCATCCTAATTCCCAAGGGTAGGGCAGGCTAGAGGCGTTCCTCTTGTATACTCCCTCTCTCTCCTCTTTGTGCTGCTGTTCCTGGCTTACTTGTCTGTTTCCCTACAACCCCAGAGCTCCGTGAAGTAGGGTTGTGTCAGTTTTGTTAAACTTGTATCCTTGTTGCCTAGCACAGTTTCTGGTTCAATAAATATTTCCTGAATGAAAGAATCTAAGTGACAGCCAAACCGAGGAAGCATGGATTGCTTTATGGGTAAGTAAATTATAATTTATTTATGGGTAAGTAGATTATAATTTATTCCAATGTTTACTACATAGAATTCAACGCTCCCTGGTCCAACCTCAGTGAGGTTGTCAGACCCCAGACTCCTTTGGGTGTTCATGTTCCAATCAGACCCTTTTGTGGAACTTCCGGGCTGTGATTTTTCCAGTGATCTGTCCCCACGTACTTGACTGCAGCCTGAGGAGACTGCAGACTGTGTTTAGTTCATTCTGGTTGTCCCCAATGCTTAGCCTGGCAAATATTCATTAAACATTGCAAGCCAACATGGTTATGGGAAGGGGGGGATGCATTTTAAGATGTTCATTGAAGCAATGAAGATGTTAGCTGATGGGAGGAGTGAGAGCCACTTTGAAGACAGGCTGAGTAGTGAAAGTAACGGGGAGGGAAGGTGACGCAAAGGATGGCCTGGCTGATAAAAGGGAAGTTGGCTCCAGCGCAGGGAGAAAAGGGAGGCTTGGAGCTGGGGAAGGGACTCTGAGCCCCAGAGAGACAGAGAAGGCAGAGACAGACGAAGGAAGGATTGGAATCTGGCATCAGAGGAGCTGGGGGACAAACGAAAACACGAAAGGCAGCATCCCCTAGTGCCGGCAAAATTCAGATTTAAGAATCTTTTCTTGGGAAGGTCTCCCATTCAGGCAGTCCAGGGATCTCCCGCCCTCATTCCAGCCTCCCTCTTTTTTGCCTTTCTTTCACCGGTTCCTGTCTCTCTGCAGTGCTAGACTAGCGGCTAGGAGGCTAGAGAGCTGGACCTGCTGGCAAGAAGAGGCCCGTGCGTCCCACCTGTGTGGTGCTGAGTTTGGGATTGACAGAGCCAGTGTGAGGCCAGCCGCTTTGAAGCAGATGGTATGAAGGTGTGATGGAGTTGTAAGAGCTTGCGGGGTGCAGTGTGTGGAGGCGAGCGACCTGTGTAGAAGCCAAGGAAGTGCTGCCAGGGTTCTCGGTTAGTGCTATGAGGTGCGTGAGAAAGGCTCAGGGAGGCACCCACCTCTGGTCCCGGTTCCGCGGATCCGAGGGGGCTCGCAGCTGAGGTTGCCGGCATGACTGCTGTTGAGAACCGGGACCCCCGGGCGGCACCCGGGCCCCTGTACGCTGCGGTTCAGCTTGAGCAGATCCATGGCCTCCGTGAAGTCCCACTCAGCTCCGCCAAGCCGGCCCCAGCGCCGGTTCCACCTGCTCCGGTCGGGTTCCCGCCCACCGCCCCGCCCGCCCCTCCCGGTTCCCGCCCTCTGCCCCGGCCTCTCCACTGCCCTACCAGCCTCCCCCTGGTTCCAGCAGGTCCCAGGCTCTGAGCGGCTTTTGTCCCACCAGGTGACACTTGGCGCGCCTCCTCCGCTCCAGAGTTCCGCGCGCGCTCCTGGGTGACTGCTCTCCAGGCTCGCCCCCGCGCTAGGTTCTCCTGTCTTCTCTCAGAGATGTCTTTTCTGCCCACCTCTCGAATCAATGCCCCTACCTCTGTGTGTGCGTGTGTGTGTGTGTGTGTGTGTGTGCGCGCGCGCGCGCGCACACACACACACACACACACACACACACACACACACACGGCGCGCGCTCCTGCGGGAGGAGATGACATGATGGGGGCGGGGGGCGGTGAGTAACTGCTGTAGGGTCCAGCATTTTTCTTTGGTGGTTTAGAAGACAGGGAGGTGGCGGTGGTGATCCGGTTTGCATCCCGGGTTCCCCGCTACAGAGCAGGTGCCTTAGCCCGCCTGGAGCCGCAGTTACCCTGCTCTGCCGCAGTGGCCCCAGCGACCCCCTCAGTATCACTACCTTAGCTCCTTGCAGCTCTTTGGTGAGGGCTGCAGTAGCCCTGCCCGGGCACACCCCACCTCCTTATAAGAAACCCCAAACCCGGGCTTCTGCTCCAAGGCTTCCAAGAAGGTCTCGGAGGGCCTCTTGCTCACAACGGAGACCGTACAAGGGAAAGGGCTGACTCGAACTGAGAGTGGGCTCAGGCACTGGGGGCGGCCGGAAATGCAAGTGAGAACTGCAGTGAGAAATGAACCCAGTTGAGATGTAGCAGGGTTAGTCTAGCCCTGGCCCTACCCAGGGGAAAGATAGGGAGCAAGGCAGCTTGGTCGGCTCCCTGGGCTGGTCTCTAGGCAGCGTCCACCAGCCCCTGAAACGCTGATGCTCTCTCTGTTTGCCCTCAGCACAAGGGCAGCACCCGTGTGCAGCGCTGGGTTCCCACGAGAGGGGGTGGAAGAGGGCTGGGTCACTGGGGTGGGCAGGAATAAAGCTGGAAGGTGCGTGCGGTGAGCAAGACTGAGGCGGACTCAGCTTCCTGAGGCAGGAGAGGCCTCCTCTACTTCAGCCTTCTTTCTTCCACTCTTCCCCATTCCAAAGAAATTCCAGCATGATGCGAAATATCATCTTTTGGGCTCCCAAAGAGGTGGGAAGGGCACATCTGAGGAGCAAGAGAAAACTGGAGTTGGGTGGAGTCTGGCTATATGGGAAATTCAGACTTAGCATCCCGTGGCCGTTTTGGAAAGGATCTGCCTGATCAGTCAGCACTGACAGGTTCCTGAGGGCTGAAGCACTGGAGAAAGGGTTAAACCGGGATGTCATCACCCGCTCCCTCCCGCTCCGTTGCTCCGTTGTCTCCCTTGCTCTTTTGAGAGCCCTGGATCAGTGGAACTTGATGTGCTGTTTGTCCAGCCTCGGCACAGGTGGCCTCTCTGATAATCCGATGAACTTTTCCCACATTGGATGATGGCAGCACTGAGGAACGAGGGGGCAAAGGCAATGGAGGACGGAGGAGAGAGACGTAGATTGCGTTCACTCATCCAGCAGACCATGTAGCTGTCAATTTCGGGACTGTGTGCCACTTTCCCACGTAGTGAGTCTGCCCCTGAAGAGCTCCCACTGTAGTGGGGATTTTACCGGGTAAGCCAGAGACTGCAAATACAACTGGGAAGATGTACAAATCGAAAAATTAGGACTCAGGGCTGGAGACCTGGTATTAAGAGCGCTTGCTGCTCCTGCAGAGGACCTGGGCTTGTTCCCAGCGCTGACCAGGTGAGTCTCAACTCCATTTTCAGCAGATCCATTGCTCTCTTCTGGCCCTTGTGGACACCAGGCCCTTATGTGGTACACAGACTACCTACATGTAGACAAAACACTCATATCACATAGACAGATCAAGTGAAAATAAAAAAGGAAACCTAAGAATCACCCTCTATGCACCTCCACCGCTGTAACGGATGTTGTGACACAAAGTCCAGACTCCTTAAAAATAAAGGGTTCATTGCCTAGAAGATGGCTCTCCACTATCAGTCCCCTTCAGAAATTGTCAGCGCAGAGTACCAACTCCCTCAAAATCATGAACTCTTCCTGGGCTATCATACATCCAACGACTGATGAGCCCAGAGAAACTAGCCCCAGTCTCCACATCCCACCGAAGGACAATCTGTTCACAGCACCCCAGCTTCTCCTTTGAGGCTGGCCGAGGACTCTGTTGAGTCTGAATCACTGCTCAGCTCTCGCTTTGCCCAAACGTATTTTCCTCCCCCTTGCGCAGGTGTCGACTTTGAGAGTACTCCTTAGTAAGTGCCCTTCACGGTAATCTCTGATTTAGAGTTTGATTCCTGTGGAATTGTGGCTGCATTGCTCCCACAGTCGACCAACCACAAAGTCCTGTTGATTACAGCTACTGAGTGAGTCTGCCTGTATTCGGCAGCCCCTTGTACTACAATACTACAACCCCAGGCTCCCAGGATGGCTACCGCACTTTGCTGGTGCCTCTTTACATCTAATCCTCTATGCTATGGTCAGAGTTTTATATTCAGAATACCATTTGAGTTATGCCAACCTACCGACCTTTGCTTTAGGAGAGAGGGGTTCATCTACGAATTCAGTTGGGTCTATGAAGCCCTCATAGCTCATAGCCTGGCTTCTGCTGGCCTCTTCAGGTGGCACTGTAGTTTTTGCTCCTCCTGCTGTACACACAATGGTCTTCTTTAAATGGCCCCTTCTGAGATACCAACCCACCCACAAAACCCTAGACCCAAAATTTGCCCTGCCTATAAGATGTGCAGGGATAAAGAAAATGGAACAGAGATTGAGGGAATGGCCAACAAATGCCTGGCCCAACCTGAGACCCTCCCCATGGGAGAGACCCAACCCCCTGCACTGTTAATGACACTCTGCTGTGCTTGCAGAAGGGAGCCTGGCATAACTGTCTTCTTAGAGGCTTAATCTAGCAGATAATGGAAGCAGATGCAGAGACCCACAGCCAAACAGACATTAGTCAGAACTCGGGGAGTCTTGTGAAGAGTTAGAGGAAGTATTGCAGGAGCTGGAGTGGCCAAGGACACCACAAGAAAACTTACATAGCCAACTCACCTGGGCCCATGAGGGCTCATAGAGACTGAACCACTAGCCAAAGAACATGCATGAACTGGTCCTAGGCCACCTACATATATGAAGCTGATGGGCTGCTTGGTCCTCAAGTGGGTCTCCTGACAGTTGGAGCAGGGCCTGTCTATGACTTGGACTCTGTTGCCTCCATCTGGATCCCGTTTTCTTAGCAGGGCTCTCTTGTCTTGCCTCAGTGAAAAAGGAGGCTATTAATCCTCATTCAATTTGATGTCCCGGAGTGGGTTGGTACCCAAGGGTGGAGGCGGGTGGGGAGGAAGGGGATATGGGGAAGTGGGTGGGAGGGTAGGACTGGGAAAAGAGGAGAGAGCGGGGTTTTGATTGGGATGTAAAATGAGCGAATAAATAAATAATGAAGAAAAAAAGGTGCCCCCTTCTACCTTTTACTATGCATTTTCCAGTCACATCAATTTTGCATATGCTTTCTGGAAGATTCTCTTTTCCTTCAAACCCATATATCTAATCTCATGTGTAAATATTATTTTTATTCCTCAGATGATGGGATGAGATGAGTGCTGTACCCAAGATTTATGAAGACATGGTTTGGGCTGAGCCCAGAGCATTTCTAACAAACTATCCCTAGGCCTAGGTTTGGAAGCTTCTAGCCTTCATACAATCTAATCTTCTGCAAGCTCGGGCATGAAGGTTTCAGCTTCCCGCCTCCATCTGCTAACTACTGTTGAATAAGCTCATCTTTTCTAGTGCTCACTGAACTATGGCTGGCTGGTTTAATTCAACTGTTACAGCTCAAAACTCCTCTCCGGGCTGACTGATTCAAACTGGTTTCTCTCTGCTGTTTACTGAATTGCTCTGATTGGAAAAACGGTCTCTGGATTCCACCAACTGAATTACACCAACTCAACTGAACTGCACCAAACTTCACTGAACTATACTGTACTCCCAAACTTTACTATACTGTCTTCTCCAACTCTCCTGCTCTCTTTCTGCACTGCTCTTAAGTAGATTCTCTTCCCTTTCTGTTTTCCCAAGAGTTGGTCAAATCCTGTCTTTAACTCATTCTGTCCAAACTTTTTCTGATTTCTCACTTTGTCTGCCCCTCAATTGACTTCATTGTTTGGGATTACAGGTGTGTGCTAAATGTCAGCCAGGGGGATTACAGGTGTGTGCTAGGGGTGTGTCTTCATTCAGCCGAATCACACAGACCCAGGTCTTTGGATATGACCCCTCGCCAAAGCAGCCATGTTGCTGGGAAAAAAATCCTCTACACTCCTGTAGATTAGCATTCTACAGAGATACTTTGCTGACTGTCTTGGAGGGTGGTCTATAATCATGTAAACATCTCTAGAGTCTAGATAGGCCAGTGAGGAACTAGACACATGGCCATGTTATGTGGGAGCAAAGATTTTACGTGGAATTAATGTCACTAGTTAGTTGCTCTCAAAAATACAGAAATTATTCAGGCACTCCTAGTCAAATCATACAGATCCTTGAATAGCGAAGAGTTTTCCCTGGCTGGACAGGCAGCAGCAGAAACCAGATATTTTAAGAAGGGAGTGTATGTCAAAATAGAGTCTCAAGTAGCACTGGCTGGACCAGAACCCACCATGTAGCTGAGAATGACCTTGAACTCCTGATCTTTCTGCCTTCATTTTTCCAGTGCTGGAATTACAGGTCTGTACTACTGTCCTATTTTTCGTTTTGTTTTGTGTTTTGTTTTATCAACTTTACAACAAGGCAGAGTTACCTTGGAAAGAGGAACCTCAAGAAAAAAAAATGACTCCATCAGATTGCCTGGAGGCAAGTATCAAGCATTTGTTGCCTAGTGATTGACATGGGAGGGCCCATCCTCTGGGAAAGTGGTCTTGGGAAGTATGAGAAAGCAGGCCAAACAAGCCATGAGGAGCAAGCCAGCAAGCAACGTTCTTCCACGGCTTCCACTTCAGTTCTGCCTCTATGTTCCCGCTCCAACTTTCATTGATGATGGACTGTGATGTGGAAGTGTAAGCCAAATAAACACTCTCCTCCCCAAGTTGCTTTTGCCATGGTGTTTTACCACAGCCATAGAAACCTAAGACAACCACCATGCCCACCTCAGTACACTAATGTTTTTAAAGACTGATTTTTACTTATATATATTTCATAAGTATCATGTGTGTATGTATGTATGTATGTATGTATGTATGTATGTATGTATGCCACATGTATGTAGATTCCTGTGGGCCAGAAAAAGGTGGATCCCTGAGCTGGAGTTACAGGCAGTTGTGAGTGTAGCTGCTGAGAACTAAACTTTGGTTCTCCAGAGCAATAAGCACTCTTAACTGCTGAGCCATCTCTCCAATCTCTCAACTTACCACTGATGGGGAAAAGACAGGGAACCCTGTGAAGAAATGACAATTGCTGTTATAAGCTAGAGAACGGAGGAGGGCACAGAACAAGGACCTGAAAGTGATTTCTAGCAGAGAGCAGTTACCCTATGGCAGCCAGAAAAATGCCAGGGACTTTTAGTCCTTCCTGAATTTCTGGAAGAGAATTCAGTGTAATGACAGCTTGTGACACCCTGAACAGAGAATTTAGCCCCATTGGCTAGATTTCTGGCAATAGCTCTGAGAGCTAATAAATGAATGGCTTTAAGTCCTGGAAGTCATTGTAATCTGTTACAGTTGCTCTAGAAAAGAAACACACTTTCTAGTTAAGTGAGAGGAGATCCAAGTAAGCTACACCAGGAAGACATGGTGTATTGTAAAGCTTGCAATGATGGCTCATGTCAAAGCTAAGTATGGGGGGACCAATTCAGGTGAGACATGATAGTGGCTTAAAGTTACAGAAAGAATGTAAAAGATGGAACTAAAAACTGCCCAGGAAGTAGGGAGGCAGGACTCTGAGTGTTTGCAGGTGGAGGGTGTGAGAAGAAAATGAGAGAAAAATCCCTGAGAGTTTTGTGAATAAAAAACTGAATGAAAATAGCAGAAACTGTGTTTTAGGCATGTTTCTTTTGAGGAATTTTTTCCCTCTCACTTTAAATTTAGGCCTGATATTATTTTTAAATTTATTATTATTTTGTTTTAGAATCTTTAAATGAACATACATAGCATCAGCTTTGATTTTGGCATTTAAAATTTATTTTGTTAATTCTCCTTCCACCCTCTACTACCCTTTCAATGCTTTGTAACTTCCTTTTCACTTTCATTTGATAGTGCCCCATTGCCCTCCTCCACTTCCTCAACTCCTCTTCTCCTCCTCTCATGGTCTCTTGTACCCACACATACCCACTTCGATGCACACATGTAAATATTACATGCTAGGATCAGCGTATGAGAGAATACTCTATTTTTTTTGTCTTTCTGAATTACCTGGCTTAATGTAGTATTTCCCAACATTATTATTTTTTTTGCAAATTTCACTTGTGTTCACCTCTAGAATTCCATTGTTCTTTGGCTCTATGATTTCATTATCTATTCATCTGTTGACAGACACGTAGGATGGATCCATTTTCTTGCAGCTGTGACTAATGCAGCAGTAAATATGATTGTGCAAGAATCTCTGTGCTGGTACATTGAACCACTTGGGTATGTGTCCTGGAGTAGTAGAGCTAGGTTATATGGAGGTTCTAGTTCCCTTTTTTAAAAAAACTGTATTTTATTTATTATTGTGTGTACACATGTGTGTGTGGGATGTGTATGTGTTTGGGGGGTCTGCTTGTGACATGACACAAATGTAGAGATCAGAGGACAATTGTGTAGATTAGGCTCTCTCCTTTTCACTTTTATGTGGGTTCCAGGCATAGAATACTAGATAATCATGCTTACTTGTGTATACTTGTGTGTGCTTGTGTGTGTGCGCCCAAAGCTGATGCTAGAATTTCTTTTTGGTTGCTCTGCAGCCTTGTTCTTTGGGGCAGGATCTCCCAATCAAACTCAAAACTCACAAAATCTGTGTAGTTCCACTAGCCAGATCTCTGTGGCACTCCCTTGTCTCTGCCTCCCTGGGCTGAAATCACAGAGGGCTGCCATACTTGCCTGGCATTCATGTGGCTCGAGGCCAACAGTTCTCAAAATGTGAGTTGCGATCCCTTCAGAGATGGGATGACCCTTCCCCAGGAGCCACCTAAGACGGAGGAAAGCGTATTGCATTTACACTGTGATTCGTAACAGAAGCAAAATTACAGTTATGAAGTGGCAGTGAAAATAATTTTGTGGTCGGGGTCACCACAACATGAGACACTGTATTAAAGTGTCACAGCATTAGCAAAGTTGAGAACTGGTCTAGGGATCTGAACGTTGGTCCCCTTGCTTGCCAGCAACGGCTTTAACTGCAGAGCCGTCTCCCCAGCCTCAGTAATGTTTAATTTGAGAAGCCCCCATAGTAAATTCCGTCATGGCTGTACTAGCTTACATTCCTACCGACAGTGGGTAAACATTGTTCTCCCCACATCCTCGTCAAAGGAGAATGTGCTGAACCATTCAGATGCTGCTCCTGGGTAAGAAACTGAATGGCTGAGAAATTGTTCAGCATCTAGTGACCTGGAAACCATTGGCAACCTTGGAAAGAGCCATTTTGGTTGGTTGTTGTGGCAGAAGACAGGGTAGGTATATGAGTGTCCCTGGAGGATGTGGAGTGACAGATTCAGGAAGCTGTTTTAGAAATGTGACCATTAAGGAAAGGTAAGAGCTAGAGAAGAACGTGGAAAGATTTTAGTTTAATCTGACCTCTCAATCTTTGCTCAGACAGAATCATTCTAGTGTAGAGCAGACTCACAATGCAGCAAGAATGATGGAGGTCAGTTTGTAATGCCAGATTTCTGAGAAGACAAGGAGAATGGGCTCTAGAGAAGAGTGGAGGGCCCTAGCTTTTGAGAGTAGCAGAGACTCAATCTCAGAGTCAAGGGTAAAAGGTGATCAGAAGTGGAAGGCTGTAAGCGTGTTGTGAGCAACTAGCTGACAGCCATAATTTATTTCTTTCTCTATCTTTTAATCTTTCTACTTCCTTTCTTTCCCTTCCTTCCTTCCTTCCTTCCTTCCTTCCTTCCTTCCTTCCTTCCTTCCTTCCTTCCTTCCTTTCTTTTTCTCTTTCTTTCCTTCCTTCTTTCTTTCTTTCTTTCTTTCTTTCTTTCTTTCTTTCTTTCTTTC